>NC_090754.1:4261054-4263554 GCF_036898095.1 Palaemon carinicauda | reverse complement strand
TTCGATGATTGTACATATGACACTTGCGGGGTTCAGTATCTCCAACAAGGTTAAGAATCACTGGCTTAAACCCTTTCATATATTATTCTTGGGGAACTAAAGCAAACTGCGAAGGAGTGTGTCATTCCTTGGCTGATGGCAATTTTTCTCTAACAAGACATTAATAACATTAAAATAAAACTTTTATAAGTAAACTATAAAAACTTGAAAATAACAAGAGGATAAAAACTTCAAAATAACAAGAGGATAAAAACTTCAAAATAACGAGAGGATAAATCAAAATAACGAGAGGATAAAAACTTCAAAATAACGAGAGGATAAAAACTTCAAAATAACGAGAGGATAAAATTTCAAAATAACAAGAGGATAAAAACTTCAAAATAACGAGAGGATAAATCAAAATAACGAGAGGATAAAAACTTCAAAATAACAAGAGGATAAAAACTTCAAAATAACAAGAGGATAAAAACTTCAAAATAACAAGAGGACAAAAACTTCAAAATAACAAGAGGATAAAAACTTCAAAATAACAAGAGGATAAAAACTTCAAAATAACAAGAGGATAAAAACTTCAAAATAACGAGAGGATAAATCAAAATAACGAGAGGATAAAAACTTCAAAATAACGAGAGGACAAAAACTTCAAAATAACAAGAGGATAAAAACTTCAAAATAACAAGAGGATAAAAACTTCAAAATAACAAGAGGATAAAAACTTCAAAATAACAAGAGGATAAAAACTTCAAAATAACAAGAGGAAAAAAAAAACTGTAGTTTAAACAATTGAAAAATAAATATCTAATCACAGTGTGAATTAGAAAATGTGAAACTTTTATTTTTAATAATAAAAAAGAAATCTGATTGAAAATTGAATTAGTAGCATTAAAATGATAAGCTCCCCTGGACGAAAAAAAATAATTTTTTGATAAAAAAATGTTAATTAATAACTGTAATATAATTCTATTTTCATTCAAAAGCAAATTTCCGAGAAAAGGAAGTAAGTCAATTTCCATGATTTTTTTTTTTTTTTTTTAAATGAGATAAAATCATTGCTTTCTTTCACGTAAAATGTAAAAATCCATTATTCATACCTGATTCACAGATGACTTCGACGAATTTCATCTTCAACATTTGTCTGAACGGACACATTGGGATGTGATCGAAGTGTTTTTCGTTCAACGTTAAGTGGATCCTTATTTTACTACCTAAAAAACAGAATGAATATATATTACCTTTTCTTCAACATAAGAAATTTCTATAAAAGGGTGGCTCCAGAAAAGAACACAAGTCACTGCCACATCCATTCTTTAATTACTGACTTGTGTACTACCTAAAAAGAAAAATGATATATGTTCCTTCTTTCTTCCACATAAAGAAATTTCTATATAAGGGTGGCTCCAGAAAAGAATACAAGTCACTGCCACATCCATTCTTTAACTACTGACTTGTGTACTGTCTAAAAAGAAGACATTATATGTTCCTAAAAAGCAGAATGATTATATATGTTCCTTCTTTCTTCCACATAAAGAAATTCACATAAAAGGGTGGCTCCAGAAAAAAACAGAAGTCAGTGCCACATGCATTCTTCAACTACTGACTTGTGTACTACCTAAAAAGAAAAATTATATATGTTCCTTTTTCTTCCACATAAAGAAATTTCTATAAAAGGGTGGCTCCAGAAAAGAACAGAAGTCAGTACCACATGCATTCTTTAACTACTGACTTGTATAATGTATAAAAACAAAACATTATATGTTCAGAAAAGAATACAAGTCACTGCCACATCCATTCTTTAACTACTGACTTATATAATGTCTAAAAACAAAACATTATATGTTCCTAAAAAGCAGAATAATTATATATGTTCCATTTTCTTCCACATAGAAAAATTTCTATATAAGGGTGGCTCCAGAAAAGAACAAAAGTCACTGCCACATCCATTCTTTAATTACTGACTTGTATACTACCTAAAAAGAAAGATTATATATGTTCCTTTTCTTCAATATACAGCCATTTCCATAAAAGGGTGGCTCCAGAAAAGAATACAAGTCACTGCCATATCCATTCTTTAATTAATTAGTGTACTGTCTATAAAGATTAGAGATAACATATGTTAATTTTCTTCAACATATAACTATTTCCCTAAAAGGGTGGCTACAGAAAGGAACAGAAGTCACTGCCCCATGCATTTTTTAATTAATGGCTTGTATACTACCTAAAAAGAAAGATTTCATATGTGCCTTTTCTTGAACATAAAGCCATTTCCATAAAAGGGTGGCTTCAGAAAAGACAACAAGTCACTGCCACATCCATTATTTAACTACTGAATTGTGGATAAACTCATGTGTAGTAAAAACGGCCACAGAATTAGTTGTTTCCTACTCATTGACAGCTCATCGGCAGCACGTCAAACCTTCCACACACACACTGTCATACATCCAGCAGACATTCTTGTACTTCCTGGATATTATGGCATTTCTTTCCAATAAATCTTTTATTC
>NC_090754.1:4241054-4258554 GCF_036898095.1 Palaemon carinicauda | reverse complement strand
TCCCGAGGTCGTTAAGAGAATCCAGACATTAATGTATCAAAAATATATATGGCTTATTTGAATATATATATATATATATATATATATATATATATATATATATATATATATATATATATATATATATATATATGTAATTAACGATTACTTTTTGCCGTTAATATTCGGTTACGTCAAAATCGGTAATCTTTTTATCTATCAAAATCTGATGAGAAAAAATAGTGAATAAAAAATGGAAAATTGTATCCTGATAGAAAGATTTCGGCTTTGAAAGCTATGTTTGAATTATAATTTATCAGAAAAAAAATGTGATGGTAATCTAATACTGAACGTTTTTGGGACGTGTAATTATTCACATGAACAAACTTTTCCCGGAATATATTTGCAAAAAAAAAAAAAAAAAAAAAAAATACTGACCGTTTTTGGGACGTGTAATTTTCCTTATGAACACACTTTTTTCCGGAATATATTTGCAAAAAAAAAAATAAAAAAATAATACTGACCGTTTTTGGGACGTGTAATTATCCTTATGAACACAATTTTCCCGGAATATATTTGCAAAAAAAAAAAAAAAAAAAAAAAAAAAAAAAATACTGAACGTTTTTGGGACGTGTAATTATCCTTATGAACACACTTTTTTCCAGAATATATTTGCAAAAAAAAATATATATATATATAATACTGAACGTTTTTGGGACGTGTAATTATCCTTATGAACACACTTTTTTCCAGAATATATTTGCAAAAAAAAATATATATATATAATACTGAACGTTTTTGGGACGTGTAATTATCCTTATGAACACACTTTTTTCCAGAATATATTTGCAAAAAAAAATATATATATATAATACTGAACGTTTTTGGGACGTGTAATTATCCTTATGAACACACTTTTTGCCAGAATATATTTGCAAAAAAAAATATATATATATAATACTGAACGTTTTTGGGACGTGTAATTATCCTTATGAACACACTTTTTTCCAGAATATATTTGCAAAAAAAAATATATATATATAATACTGAACGTTTTTGGGACGTGTAATTATCCTTATGAACACACTTTTTTCCAGAATATATTTGCAAAAAAAAATATATATATATAATACTGAACGTTTTTGGGACGTGTAATTATCCTTATGAACACACTTTTTTCCAGAATATATTTGCAAAAAAAAATATATATATATAATACTGAACGTTTTTGGGACGTGTAATTATCCTTATGAACACACTTTTTGCCAGAATATATTTGCAAAAAAAAAAAAAAAATTAACATTCATTCAACAATGATTAAGTCGTTTCAGTTACATCAATATTGTTACTTGTTGTATAATTAAAATTTTCCGATAAAAAGTATTTACTTATTTCTGGTCATATGATAAACGGTACATTATTTGTTCTAAAGACAACATTCTACAATTAGCTAATTATTACACCTGCCAACGAAGTTGGGAGGAGGTTATGTTTTCGCCCCTGTTTGTGTGTGTGTGTGTGTGTGTTTTTTTTTTTTTTTTTTTTTTTTGTGAACAGCTTCCCGGCAACAAATTTAATAGTAGAATAATGAAACTTGCAGGGATTAACTGTTATGTAAAAAGCTAGAAATTATTAAATTTTGGAAGGTCAAGGTCAAATATCAAGGTCACGGTCAAGCCAAATGTCCAATTCACGTAATCAGCCATAATTTTGGACATCGTTGTTACAGACAGACTCCAAACGTGGCTCATATTTGAGTGTGTGAAAATCCACACCTTTAACTTGACCTTGGATTAGACCTTGACCTTTGACCTTAAGCCCCACTCCTACTCTATTCCAATTCCAACTCCCACTCCATTTCCAACTCACATTCCATTTCTAACTTCTACTCCCACTCCAACTTTACTTCCAACTCCCAATCCATTTTTAATCCCACTCCATTCCAAACTCCTACTCCAACTCCATTTCCAACGTCCACTCTCATTCCATTTCCAATTCCCACTCCCACTCCCACTCCAACTCCCAATCCATTTTTAATCCCACTCCATTCCAAACTCCTACTCCAACTCCATTTCCAACGTCCACTCTCACTCCATTTCCAATTCCCACTCCAACTCCATTTCCAACTCATACTCTCACTGCATTTTCAACTCCCACTCTCCCTCTATTTCCAACTCCCACTCTCCCTCTATTTCCAACTCCCACTCCCACTCTCACTCCATTTCCAACTCCCACTCTCACTCCATTTCCAACTCCCATTCTCCCTCCATTTACAACTCTCACTCCATTTACAATTCCCACTTTAACTCCATTTACAACTCCCACTTTCACTCCATTTCCAACTCCCACTCTCACTCCATTTCTAACTCACACTGCATTTTCAACTCCCACTCCATTTCCAAGTCCCACTCCCACTCCAACTCCATTTCCAACTCCCACTCTCACGCCATTTCTAACTCACACTGCATTTTCAACTCCCACTCCATTTCCAAGTCCCCCTCTCACTCCAACTCCATTTCCAACTCCCACTCTCACTCCATTTCTAACTCACACTGCATTTTCAACTCCCACTCCATTTCCAAGTCCCACTCCCACTCCAACTCCATTTCCAACTTCCACTCTCAGTCCATTTCCAATTCCCACTCTATTTCCAACTCCCACTTCAACTCCTACAGATGATAACTCCATTGTAAAGTAAAGATAAAGAAAAATTATCCGTATTATAAAGAATTCATCCACTTAGTCGTTAATTTACGTTATAGCTTCATTACTTACGTCATAACCCCGGCATTCACTACGGAATTTAATATCGGTGTTGGCGCAGGCTGAAAAGGTATAATAAAGACTACTTGAGGTAATCTTAATCATGTCTGCTTTTCTCCTCTGTAACAGTGTCAATATTTGAACATGAAAATTCTTGTTGCTTTGAGATTTTGTATATAAAGGAGAGTGTTCTTTAATAAACTAACTCAGTTGTTTTCAACTTGCCTTTGAGTTCACATCCTTCTCTTACCACGTCACATTGGTCACTCTGGGGTCACCAATGTGACGTGGTGAGAAAAAGGTTGTGAACTCAGAGGCAAGTTGAAAACAACTGAGTTAGTTTATTAAAGAACACCCTCCTTTATATACAAAATCTCAAAGCAACAAGAATTTGCATGTTCAAATATTGACACTGTTACAGAGGAGAAAAGCAGACATGATTTTTCAGGTTCTTTTTAGTGCGAGGGGAGAGCGAAGATACAAGCATAATATATACAAAAGGAATTATGTACGATCGTGTGACACACAGTTGGTACACTATGCATTTCTATAATTACAATATGTCATTTTTCAATGTGTTAGTTCATATATCAGAAAATCAACTTTTCCAAAATTTGCTCCTATCCTTTAAAGGTCTCTCATGAATGGCAGAGGAAAGGGAGAGTGACAATGCCCTAGAGACTAACCATATACATATATGATCAGTGCGAGAGTCCCCTCTCCACCCAAGCTAGGACCAGGGATGGCCAGGCAATGACTCCTGATTATTCAGCAGGTAGACCTATATGTTCCTCCTATAGCTCACTAGGATGGTGTGGTTGCAGACACTACAAGAAACTATCAGACTTGAGCGGGTCTCGAACCCTTATCAGGCAGATCGCTAAGCAGTGACGTTTTCAATAAGCTGTCACTTTCTACTGTACTCATTTTTTTTAATGAGGCGCATTTGCACGGACTCGCAGCGGTGCCCTTTTAGCTCGGAAAAGTTTCCTGCTATCTGATTGGTTAGAATTATCTTGTCCAACCAATCAGCGATCATGAAAATTTTCCGAGCTAAAAGGGCACCCCTGCGAGTCTGTGCAATTCTGCCTCCCACTCTCACTCCATTTCCAACTCCCAATCTTCCTCCATTTACAACTCCCACTCCATTTCCAACTCCTACTCCAGATCCATTTCCAACTCGGAAGATGCATTCTGCATCTTGAAAATCATTCGAAATGAAATGGTTTTAACATTTACTCTTTTCAAGTCATGGTACACTGACTATAGTTCATGCATTACGGAATTAACTTTATATAAATTTGCAATCATTCTATATACCCATATTTACATAAAAAAATTCAAATCAACTCGAACTAATTTACGAAATTAAAAACATTTCTGCTGGCTCTCGCCTAAAGAATTGAACCCAGTTGGAGGTTGCGAGTAAAGGCTAGGAACTTAATGGCTTTGATCAAAGGAATATTAATATGTGATTGAGATCTGTCGACGTGTTTCAGTGTTTTTCATAGATAGAGTCCTATTAGTGGTGTATATACATGAATACTTATATATCTATCCATATTAATACATATTTATTGAGATACAAATAGTTTTTAATATCGAATTGATTCTAGATTGATTCAGGGGTCTAGGTTCGAATCCTGCCCCGGGTTGATGCAATAGCCAAACATAAATTATTATTATTATTATCATTATTATTATTATTATTATTATTATTATTATTATCCAAGCTACAACCCTAGTTGGAAAAGCAAGATGTTATAAAACCAAGGGATCCAACAGGGAAAAATAGCCCAGTGAGGAAAAGAAACAAGGAAATAAATATACGATATAAGAAGTAATGAAAAATGAAAATATAATATTTAAAAAAAAACATTAACAACATTACAACAGATAATTCATTTATAACTATAATAATACTTATGTCAGCATGTTCAACATACAAACATAAAAAGACACTTTGGCAATGGTAAGCAGCTCTTCTTGGAGAAGGACACTCCAAAATCAAACCATTGTTCTCTAGTCTTAGGTAGTACCATAGCCTCTGTATCATGGTCTTCCACTGTCTTGGGTTAGAGTTCTCTTGCTTGAGGGTACACTCGGGCATACTATTCTGTCTTATTTCTCTTCCTCTTGTTTTGTTAAAGTTTTTATTGTTTATATAGGAAATATTTATTTTGTTGGTGTTGCTGTTCCTGTTCTTAAATTATTTTATTTTTCCTTGTTTCCTTTCCTCATTGGACTACCTTTCCCTGTTGGAGCCCTTGGGCTTATAGCATCTTGCTTTTCCAACTAGGGTTGTAGCTTAGCTAGAAATAATAATAATAATAATAAAAATAATAATAATAATAATAATAATAATAATAATATGTGTCCTCTACAATATGCATGGTTGGACCGACATAAATATACTCATAAAGAACTTTAATAAACACAAATTATTAGACGATTTTCAATAATAAACTATATTTCCTCATATTGAAAGAATTTGGAAGTATGCCTACACCAGAGATAGAGAGACTCCGTCAAATCTCATTTCAAGATGAAATCTGCATAGAAACTAACCTCGCCGGGTTCGACCATCTGTCTGCATCCGCAGATTCCAGAAATGCAGGAGCCACCGTCCGCTGCATACAGGGGCATCCGGCCGGTCTTTGCATGCTTCGGCCTCGTCATTTGCATGGAGATCTATTTCACAATTCGCGTCGATATAAGGATACTTGCAAAGCCTAATCTCACTCCATTTCCAACTCCTACTCCCACTCCATTTCCAACTCCCACTCTCCCTCCATTTACAATTCCCACTCCCACTCCAACTCCATTTCCAACTGACACTTCCATTCCATTTCAAATTCATACTCTCACTCCATTTACAACTCCCACTCCCACTCCCACTCCATTTTCAATTCCCACTCCCACTCTCACTCCATTTCTAACTGCCACTTCCATTCCATTTCCAACTCATACTCACACTCCATTTTCAACTCCCACTCGCCCTCCATCTACAACTCCCACTCCATTTCCAATTCCCACTCCCACTCTAACTCCATTTCCAATTCCCACTTTCACTCCATTTCCAATTCCCACTCTCACTCCAACTCCATTTTCAACTGCCACTTCCATTCCATTTCCAACTCATACTCTCACTCCATTTCCAACTCATACTCTCACTCCATTTTCAACTCCCACTCTCCCTCTATTTCCAATTCCCATTCCCACTCCAACTCCATTTCCAAGCGCCACTTCCATTTCATTTCCAACTCCCACTCCCACTCTCACTCCATTTACAACTTCCACTCTCCCTCTATTTACAACTCCCACTCCCACTCTCACTCCATTTATAACTCCCACTCTCCCTCCATTTCCAATTCCCACGCCCACTCCAACTCCATTTCTATCTGCCACTTCCATTCCATTTCAAACTCATACTCTCACTCCATTTTCAACTCCCACTCTCCCTCTATTTCTAATTCCCATTCCCACTCCAACTCCATTTCCAACTGTCACTTCCATTCCATTTCAAATTCATACTCTCACTCCATTTCCAACTCCCACTCTCCCTTCATTTACAACTCCCATTCCCACTCCAACTCCATTTCCAACTGCCACTTCCACTTCATTTACAACTCCCACTCCCACTCCAACTCCATTTCCAACTCCCACTCTCCCTCCATTTACAATTCCCACTCCCACTCTCACTCCATTTCTAACTGCCACTTCCATTCCATTTCAAATTCATACTCTCACTCCATTTTTCAACTCCCACTCTCCCTCTATTTCCAATTTCCATTCCCACTCCAAGTCCATTTCTAACTGCCACTTCCATTCCATTTCAAACTCATACTCTCACTCCATTTCCAACTCCCACTCTCCCTCTATTTTCAATTCCCATTCCCACTCCAACTCCATTTCTAACTGCCACTTCCATTCCATTTCAAACTCAGACTTTCACTCCATTTCCAACTCCCACTCCCACTCCATTTCCCATTCCCACTCCAACTCCATTTCCAACTGCCACTTCCACTTCATTTCCAACTCATACTCTCACTCCATTTCCAACTCCCACTCTCCCTCCCATTACAACTCCCACTCCCACTCCAGCTCCATTTCCAACTCAGAAGTTGCATTCTGCATCCTGAAAATCATTCGAAATGAAATGATTTTAACATTTACTCTTTTTTAAGTCATGGTACACTGTTAAAAAAATTGCATTAAAAAAAAAAAGTTAAATGTCTGGCAACATTTATTCCATGATTTTTACCGTTTTAAAAACAGATATATTTACCTAAAAGAGTGATATTCCGGTCAACAACCCGTAAAAGATAATAACAAAGTAGGGTAAAAATTACGGTCTCCTGTATTTTACTGAAATACGGCTGAAAACAGTATATTTCTACGGAGAATTTCTGATTAAAATTACGGTTTTTTAACATTAAATAAAATGGAGATTTTGACATTTAATCTTTTAATTCTTATTATTCAAACATGTTGACATTTTTCTTTGAGAATTAGATCATGCACAATGAAGATTATACACTGCCAGGTTAAATTATAATATCCAATTATACACCTAAAGAGCTCCAAATTCATTTCCTTAAAAATTGAAAAGTATATAAATTATTATTCACACTTGAAAAACCGTAATTATAATCTGAAATTCTCCGTAAAAAATATACTGTTCTCAGCGTATTTCAGTAAAAATATAGGCGACCGTAATTTTACCCTACTTTGTTAATATCTTTTACGGGTTGGAGATTGTTATATTTTTCCTTTACGTCAAATTATCCGATTTAAAAACGGTAAATACCTGGCAACATTTATTCCAAGATTTTTACCGTTTTTTTTTACGGCAAATATTTTAACAGTGTAGATTATCAGGTTAAAATGCCATATTAAATTACACATCAAAATTCAAATTCAGTTTCCAAGAAGTTAAAGTTTATAAAGTTTATAAACTTTTATATATTGTTATCTGCAAACGAACATATCCCAGGCAAAGTTTATTTAATGGACTTTCTATTAGGACTCAATGTATTATATGATTAATTCCATGAAGTCATTCGCAATGCATATCATTTTAAACTAGAAGAAAAACGTTAAAAAATTTATTTTCTTATATCAAAAATTCCCTGCTAATCTATTTTGCAAATAATCTGTGATAGAATCATTATCTACACTATTCAAAATTAAAAAAAAAAAAAACAGTAAAAATCCTAGAATAAATGTTGCCACGCAGTTACCGTTTTAAAAACGGATATATTGACGTAAAGGAGCGATATTATGGTCATTAACCCATAAAAGATAATAAAAAGGGTTTAAAGGTTTAAAGGCCGCTCATGAATGGCAGAGGCAAGGGACAGTGACATTGCCCTATCGAGCAGGACAATGCCCTAGAAACTGACCATATATAATATGATCAGCACCCAAGCCCCCTCTCCGCACAAGCTAGGACCAAGGAGGGCCAGGCAATGGCTGCCGATAGAACTATAGGCTCCCTCAAACACCCCATCCTTAGCTCACAAGGATATATACAGTGTACACATATTATATATATATATATATATATATATATATATATATATATATATATATATACACACACACATATATATATATATATATATATATATATATATATATATATATATATATATATACATACATACATACATACATATATATATATATATATATATATATATATATATATATATATATATGTATATGTTTATATATATATATATATATATATATATATATATATATATATATATATATATTTACATACACACATGTAAATGTGTAATTTCAATTATGAAGCCAAGGACAACCCATAGATTTCTAGCTATCAGTGAATTTAAAAGATCACATCAAAACGTATTAAAATCTCTGACGAATATAAATGGCGGGCATAGTATATATATATATATATATATATATATATATATATATATATATATACATATATATATATATATATATATATATATATATAATACTATATCAAAATAGGTATTATATATATTGTATATATATATGCATATATATATATATATATATATATATATATATATATATATAATACCTATATATAAATGGCGGGCATAGTATTATATATATATATATATATATATATATATAATACTATATCAAAATAGGTATTATATATATTGTATATATATATGCATATATATATATATATATATATATATATGTATATATATATAAATAATACCTATATATATATATATATATATATATATATATATATAAGAAAGAAAGTTTCGTCGGAAATTGAATGGGTGAAAAAGTGAAGCTGGACCAGGTAATCAGCGCAGACATATCCGTCGGTGCTTCTCAGTCCCCCAAAACTTGCTGCAGACTTGGACCAACTTTCCAGGTCGTCCTGACCTTTTTAAAAGATGCTCGGGGTCTCATTTCTATCTTCCACGACTTCGTTAACGAGACTTTTTGGCCCAAGTATTGCTATTTGATATTTCTTCCAACTCTCGTTTTCTTTTTACTTATTTGGCTTTTTCCGTTTTCTTTTTCATTCACATCTCGTTTTCTCTTATTTGGCTTTTTCGTTTTTTTAATTCACATCTCGTTTTCTTTTTTTCTTATTTGGCATTTTCCCTTTTTTTTCATTCACAACTAACTTTTTTTTTCTTATTTGACTTTTTCGTTTTTTTTTCATTCACATCTCGTTTTTCTTTTTCTTATTTGGCTTTTTCGTTTTTTTTTATTTTTTATTCACATCTCGTTTTCTTTTTTCTTACTTGGCCTTTTCGTTTTTCATTTTTTTATTCACATCTTTTCTTTTTTCTTATTTGGCCTTTTTGATTTTTTTATTCACATTCGTTTTCTTGTTTTGCTTTTTTCGTTTTTCTTATTTTGTATTTTTATTCACCTTTCATTTTTTTTATTTTGCTTTTTTCGTTTTTCTTATTTTGTGTTTTTATTCACCTTTCATTATTTTATTTTGCCTTTTTCGTTTTTCTTATCTTTTATTCCCCTCTCACTTTCTTAATTTGCCTTTTCGTTTTTCTTATTCTGTCGTTTTTCTTATTTTGTGTTCTATTTCACATTTCATTTCCTTGTTTTTCCTTTGTCGTTTTTCTTATTTTGTGTTTTTATTCCACTTAAATTTTCTTGTATTTTTCTTTTTGTTTTTTCTGGTTTTATTATTCCCCTCTCATTATCTTGTTTTGCCTTTTCCGTTTTTCTTACTTTTTATTCCCTTATCATTTTCTTGTTTTGCCTTTTCCGTTTTTCTTACTTTTTATTCCCTTATCAATTTCTAGTTTTGCCTTTTTCTTTTTTCTTACATTTTATTCCCTCTCTCATTTCCTCGTTTTGCCTTTTTCGTTTTTCTTACATATTATTCCCTCTCTCATTTCCTCGTTATCTTTATCGTTTCTCTTATTTTGTTTTTTATTTCCCTTCCATTTGCTTGTTTTGCCTTATTCGCTCTTTTCTCAAGTTCATTTTATATTTTTTCTTTCCTGATTATAAAGAAGTTTCCTTATTTATAGTATAAATTGCAATAAATTTCTTATTTTCCTCATACCTTATATATATATACATAAACACACACCTGTAGGTTATATACACATATGCGCACACATATGTAAATTTATGTGTGCTTTAATTAATTGCAATAAATTTTTTATTTCCCTCATACCTTACATATATACATAAACACACATACCTGTAGGTTATATACACATATGCGCACACATATGTAAATTTATGTGCTTTAATTAATTGCAATAAATTCTTTATTTCCCTCATACCTTGTATATACAAAAATACACACATACCTGTAGGTTATATACACATATGCGCACACATATGTAAATTTATGTGCTTTAATTAATTGCAATAAATTCTTTATTTCCCTCATACCTTGTATATACAAAAATACACACATACCTGTAGGTTATATACACATATGCGCACACATATGTAAATTTATGTGATTTAAGTACATAATAAATCAATAGAGGAATAAAAGAAACAGAAATAAAAAGACGAATTTTTACCGGATTTAAGAAGCCAGCCACTCTAAAGGCGGGTGTACAGGGTCGAACGGTTCGTCGAACGCGGTTCGACAGACAAGCGTTTGAAGTGATGTTCGAACGTGTTAACGGGGTATTTAGTTGTCGAACACGTTCGTCGAACAGTTCGAAGAAAGTCAGATCTAGCCTGACTTCTGTGGGCGGGGCTTCATTATCCACAAACCTTATGCATTTGTGACTGACTCCACCTCTTCGAACCGTTTGACAAGTAGGTTCGACAACCGGGTTCGATCGTGTAAACCCCGCTTCTTATCTGACTCAAGAGTCTATAGAGATTTCAGCATTATGAGCTTCGGGGGAATTCTTCTCATTTCGGGAGACTTTCAGAATTAAAAATGCAAATTTACTTTTTTTTTTCTTTGCAGAGAAGAGGAGGTATTTTCTTCCCCATTATCCCTCACTGTTTTCAGTTTCTCAGTTTTTTTTTTCTTTTCATTACCTACGCCAACAAAGTTCGAAGGAGGTTATGTTTTCACCCCTGTTTTTTATTTGTATGTGTGTGTGCTTGTTTGTGAACAGCTTCCTGGCCACAATTTGAATCATAGATTAATGAAACTTGCAGGAATTACTTGTTATGTAAAAATCTAGAAATGATTAAATTTTGGAAAGGTCAAGGTCAAGCAAAATATCCAATTCACGTAATCAGCCATATCTTTGGACATCGTTGTCACAGAGACTTCAAACTTGGTTCATATTTGAGTGTGTGAAAATCCACGCCAATTAATACATGTTAAGGTCAAAGGTCAAGGTCAAGGTCGAGAAAAATTTTAGACGGGTCGCGTACACTAGTGAATACATATATCACATACAACATAAACTTTGAAAAGTAAAAAAAAAAATATCCATTGATAATTTAATATTTTTTGACTTCATATCCTAGCGGAGTCATTAACATGATTAGCGTCATTTTTTTTTTTTTTTTTTTTTTTAAATTGCGTGCAAGAAGAAAGACGAGGCGTCAAAGATAACATTTGTCAATGATGAGAAAAAGAAAAAAACTTCCTTTTTTGACATTATTTTCGTTCCGTCAAGTAATTCATTAGGATTCGAAAGAAGAGGCAGGGGGAAAAAAAGGTTAAAAAGATTCACTCACTTTCCGGGAAGTCAGATTCTTCGGGACTTACATCAAGAATCTGAATTTCCTTTTTTTTTCTTTTCTTTTTTCTTACCTTGGTAGGAGAGTGGTGTGAATAGAAGATGGTTCTTTTATTTTCTTTTTTTTTTAAGAATATCACATTTTCATTTTTTTTTACTTATAGAGAATGCTACAAATTTTTCTATAACCGCAGACAACAAATGCAGCCGTATATAGTCATCTCTCCTACAACTACAACAACAACAACAACAACAAATGCAGTTGTTTCTAGTCCACTTTTCAATAGCAACAACATATGATGCCGTTTATAGTCCTCTCTCCTACAACAACAACAACAACAAATGCAGCCGTTTCTAGTCCACTTTTCAATAACAACAGATGATGCAGTTTCTAGTCATCTCTCCTACAACAACAACAACAACAACAACAACAACAACAAATGCAGCCGTTTCTAGTCCACTTTCCAATAATAACAACATATGATGCTGTTTACATTCATATCTCCTACAACAACAACAAATGCATCCGTTACTAGTCCACTTTTCAATAACAACATATGATGCCGTTTATATTCATCTCTCCTACAACAACAACAACAACAAATGCAGCCGTTTCTAGTCCACTTTCCAATAACAACAACATATGATGCCATTTCTAGTCATCTCTCCTACAACAACAACAACAACAACAACAACAACATATGCAGTCGTTTCTAGTCCACTTTCCAATAACAACAACATATGATGCCATTTCTAGTCATCTCTCCTACAACAACAACAACAACAAATGCAGCCGTTTCTAGTCCACTTTCCAATAACAACAACATATGATGCCGTTTCTAGTCATCTCTCCTACAACAACAACAACAACAATAACAACAAATGCCGTCGTTTCTAGTCCACTTTCCAATAACAACAACATATGATGCCGTTTCTAGTCATTTCTCCTACAATAACAACAACAAAAACAACAACAAATGCAGCCGTTTCTAGTCAACTTTTCTACAACAACATCAACAACAAAAACAATTGCAATCGTTTCTAGTTCACTTTCCTATAACAACACCAAATGCAGCCGTATCTAGTCCGTTGCAGGACAAAGGCCTCGGGCATGTCCATTTCGTCTGATAACTCATAGTAAACTAACCTAGTATGGGTACCCCCCTGATTAGTAGGCTACACTAGAGTTGCCAGGTTTTCTAAATGAGAAAAGGCCAACTTCTAATCAACAGAAGCTTTAAAAGGCCAACCCAACCCATTAGTAGGAAAAAAAGGCCAAAATGTAGCATTTAAGGCCAACCGTTTTCATATAACTAAAAGACAATCTATTTCAAAAAGGTCAAATTTGAAATTTATGGCATGAAAAAGGACAAATTTGACGTTTTGGGCCTGAAAAAGGACAAACTGGCAACCCTGCACTTTGCTGATTATGGCGATAAACAAACCCTTTCACCACTCACAGGTTTTTTTTTTTTCTCATTTTTTTATATCTGGCCAAAAGTAGTGCCAATGCCAAGAAACCTTGGTCATTGTGTTCTCTTGCTTGAGGGTGCCCTCGGGCACACTATTCTATCTTAATTCTCTTCCTCTTTTATAGTGTTTATAGTTTATATAAGAGATATTTATTTTAATGTCGTTGCTCTTCTTAAAATATTTTATTTTACTTCGTTTCCTTTCCTCACTGGGGTATTTTCCCTGTTGGAGCCCCTGGGCTTATAGCATCCTGCTTTTCCAACTAGGGTTGTAGCTTAGCAAATAATAATAATAATAATAATAATAATAATAATAATAATCCTTTTACCTCAGTTTTTCTTTTAAAACCATTTTTCCTGGCTAGTACAGTGGTAACGTGTTCGCCTAGCATTCGTATGGCATCAGATCGATCCCAGCCTGGGACCCATAGTTTAAGCTGTTTGCATGGGAGGCCACTGCTAGGTTTCGGCACCACAGGTTTTCTTTAAAAAATCCAGAGACAAAAAAGATTCCTAAAGTCCAAAGACAAAAGTTTTCTAAAGTCCAAAGACATGAAATTGTTTTTCTAACATCCAACAACAAAAATGTTTCCTAAAAGTCCAAAACAAAATGATTTCCTGAACTCCAATGACTAAAAAAGGTTTTCTAAAAGTCTAAAGACAAAAAAGTTTCCCAAAAATCCAAAGAAAAAGGTTTCCTTAAGGTCCAAAGACAAGAAAGTTTCCTTAAAACCCAAAGACATTTTCCTTGAAGTCCAAAGATACAAAAAAAGTTTTGCTTGTGACCCTAAGCCAAAAAAGTTTCCAAAAAATCCAAAGAAAATATTTTTTTTTTCTAAAATTCAGACAAAAGATTTCATAAAAGGCCCATAGACAAGAAGTTTTCAATAAAAAAAAAAAATACAAAATACAAAAGTTCCCATAAGCTCAAAGACGAATAAGTTTTTCAAAAAAGACGCACCCCCCCAAAAAAATAGAAAATCCAAAAGTACACTATCTAAATTCAATTTATCCTCCAAACTGATCTCACTTTGACAAGACTTCCATACCAAATCCCCTGATATTTACCTCTCCAGTCCTTAGCCATTGGCACGGTAGATGGCCTCCCCAACGAACGAAACGACATATTAATTGGTCGTCTGCATATTTATAGAACAAAGGTTGATGGTGCCACGTTCCCAGTACAGAACACCCTCTTTTGCTTTTAATAGACAGAATAAACACTCTGGAAGGGAGAGGAGAGGAGAGGAGAGGAGAGGAGAGGAGAGGAGAGGAGAGGAGGAAGAATATAATTGTTAAACAGCTAAACCTTATGGAAATGACTATCATTTCCTACATGGGAGAAATGACTGATATGGTCGAAGGAGAGGGAAAGGGATACTAATTGTTGCTGTCCAATCTTGCGTGAGTAGCAGCAGGGATAATCCATTTCGCTAGCATTCTATGTAGATTGAGGAACAAAATAGTTTTTAAGAATTCTGTGCAGTTTGAGAGACAAAAGTGTTTTTAAGAAATCTGTGTACTTTGAAAAACAAAACTTTTTTTTTAAGAATGCTGTGTAGTTTGAGAAACAAAACTGTTTTTTTCAACATTCAGTGTAGTTTGAGAAACAAAACTGTTTTTAAGAATTCTGTGTAGTTTGAGAAACAAAACTGTTTTTTCAACATTCTTTGTAGTTTGAGAAACGAAACTGTTTTAAAACATTCTGTGAAGTTTGCGAAAGAAGTTTAAAAAAAAAAAAAAAAAAAAAAAACCTAGAATCCAGACGAAACGGTTTACAAAAAGCCCATTAAGAAAAAAAAAAAAATCTAAACAGTCAAAAGAAAAAAATGATAAATTCAAAAATTCCTAAAAGCACATAGATAAAAAAAAGTTTACCAAAATAGGCCAAAGGAAAAAAGAAACATTCCAAAAGTTCACTATCTAAATTTCATATACCCTCCAAACTGATCTCACTTTGACAAGACTTCTATACCAAATCCCTTGATATTGACCTCTCCAGTCCTTAGCCATTGGCACGGTAGATGGCCTCCCCAACGATCAAAACGACATATTAATTGGTCATCTGCATATTTATAGAACAAAGGTTGATGGTGCCACGTTCCCATTACAGAACACCCTATTCTGCTTTTATTAGACAGAATAAACACTCTGGAAGGGAGAGGAGAGGAGAGGAGAGGAGAGGAGAGGAGGAAGAATATGATTGTTAAACAGCTAAACCTTATGGAAATGACTCTCATTTCCTGCATGGGAGAAATGACTGATATGGTCGAAGGAGAGGGAAAGGGATACTAATTGTTGCTGTCCAATCTTGCGTGAGTAGTAGCAGGGATAATCAATTTCGCTATGTAGATTGAGGAACAAAACTGTTTTTGAGAATTCTGTGTAGTATGAGACACAAAAGTGTTTTTAAGAATTGTGTAGTTTGAGCAAAAAACTTTTAAAAGTATTCTGTGTAGTTTGAGAGACAATGCTGATTTTAAGCATTATGTGTAGTTTGAGAAAAAAAAACTTTCCAAGAATTCTGTGTATGTGAGAAACAAATGTTTTTTTTTCAATATTCTATGTAGATTGAGAAACAAAACTGTTTTTAAGAATTCTGTGTAGTCTGAGAGACAAAACTGTTTCTAAGAATTGTGTAGTTTGAGCAAAAAACTTTTAAAAGTATTCTGTGTAGTTTGAGAGACAATGCTGATTTTAAGCATTGTGTGTAGTTTGAGAAAAAAAAACTTTCCAAGAATTCTGTGTATGTGAGAAACAAATGTTTTTTTTCAATATTCTATGTAGATTGAGAAACAAAACAGTTTTTAAGGAATCTGTGTAGTTTGAGAAACAAAACTGATTTTAAGAATTCTGTGTAGTTTGAGAAACAAGACAGTTTTAAGAATTCTGTGTAGTCTGAGAGACAAAAGTGTTTTTAAGAATTCTGTGTAGTTTGAGAAACAAAACTGTTTTTAAGCATTATGTGTAGTTTGAGAGATAAAACTGATTTTAAGAATTCTATGTAGTTTGAGAATTCTTTTTTAAAGTATTCTGTGTAGTTTGAGAAAAAAAAACCTTTTAAAGTATTCTGTGTAGTTTGAGAGACAAAACTGTTTTGTAAGCATTATGTGTAGTTTGAGGAAAAAAAAACTTTAAAAAAGAATTCTGTGTATGTGAGAAACAAATTTTTTTTTCAATATTCTATGTAGATTGAGAAAAAAAAAAACAGTTTTTAAGAATACTGTGTAGTTTGAGAAACAAGACAGTTTTTAAAAATTCTGTGTAGTCTGAGAGACAAAAGTGTTTTTAAGAATTCTGTGTAGTTTGAGCGACAAAACTTTTTTCAAGCATTCTGTGTAGTTTGAGAGATAAAACTGATTTTAAGCCTTATGTGTAGTTTGAGAAAAAAAAAACGTTTTTAAGAATTCCGAGTATGTGTGAAAATAAATTTTTTTTTCAATATTCTGTGTAGTTTGAGAAACAAAACTGTTTTCAACAATTCTGTGTAGTTTGAAAAACAAAACTGTTTTAAAGCATTCTGTGTTGTTTGAGAAAGAAAACTGTTTTTTCAACATTCTATGTAGGTTGAGAAAGAAAACTGTTTTTCATCAATTCATGCAGTTTCAGAAACGACAATGTTTTTACAGCATTCCATTTAGTTTGAGAAATAAAACTTCTTTTTTTCAACATTCTATGTAGTTTGAGAA
This sequence comes from Palaemon carinicauda, assembly GCF_036898095.1. Taxonomy (NCBI): domain Eukaryota; kingdom Metazoa; phylum Arthropoda; class Malacostraca; order Decapoda; family Palaemonidae; genus Palaemon; species Palaemon carinicauda. The sequence goes on along the minus strand of NC_090754.1, from coordinate 4,241,472 downwards.
AGAAAAACTGTTTTTCAGCTTTCTCTGTAGTTTGAGAAACAAAATATTTTAAAGCATTTTATGTAGTTTGAGAAACAAAACTGTTTTTAAGTAGTTTGAGAAACAAAATATCTTAAAGCATTCTATGAAGTTTGAGAAACAAAACTGTTTTTAAGCATTCTATGAAGTTTGAGAAACAAAATATCTTACAGCATTCTATGAAGTTTGAGAAACAAAACTGTTTTTAAGCATTCTATGTAGTTTGAGAAACAAAATATTTTAAATCATTCTATGAAGTTTGACAAACAAAACTGTTTTTAAGCATTCTATGTAGTTTGCGAAACAAAATATTTTAAATCATTCTATGAAGTTTGACAAACAAAACTGTTTTTAAGCATTCTATGTAGTTTGAGAAACAAAACCGTCTTTAAGCACTATG
>NC_090754.1:4228554-4236054 GCF_036898095.1 Palaemon carinicauda | reverse complement strand
AAAAAGTCTAAAGTTAGCAAAAACGTTGCATAAAGTTAGCAAAAAACATCTTGTTATCATAAAAAAGTCTAAAGTTAGCAAAAAACGTTGCATAAAGTTAGCAAAAAACATCTTAAATTATCATAAAAAAGTCTAAAGTTAGCAAAAAAACGTCTAAAGTTAGCAAAAAACATCTTAGGTTATCATAAAAAATGTCTAAAGTTAGCAAAAACGTTACATAAGGTTAGAAAAAAACATCTTAAGTTATCATACAAAAAGTCTAAAGTTAGCAAAAACGTTGCATAAAGTTAGCAAACAACATCTTAAGTTATCATAAAAAAAGTCTAAAGTTAGCAAAAAACGTTGCATACAGTTAGCAAAAAACATCTTAAGTTATCATAAAAAAGTCTAAAGTTAGCAAAAAACGTTGCATAAAGTTAGCAAAAAACAGCTGGTTATCATAAAAAAAGTCTAAAGTTAGCAAAAAACGTTGCATAAAGTTAGCAAAAAACAGCTTGTTATCATAAAAAAAGTCTAAAGTTAGCAAAAAACGTTGCATAAAGTTAGCAAAAAACATCTTAAGTTATCATAAAAAAGTCTAAAGTTAGCAAAAAACGTTGCATAAAGTTAGCAAAAAACATCTTAAGTTATCATAAAAAAGTCTAAAGTTAGCAAAAAACGTTGCATAAATTTAGCAAAAAACATCTTGTTATCATAAAAAAAGTCTAAAGTTAGCAAAAAACGTTGCATACAATTAGCAAAAAACATCTTAAGTTATCATAAAAAAGTCTAAAGTTAGCAAAAAACGTTGCATACAGTTAGCAAAAAACATCTTGTTATCATAAAAAAAGTCTAAAGTTAGCAAAAAACGTTGCATAAAGTTAGCAAAAAACAGCTTGTTATCATAAAAAAAGTCTAAAGTTAGCAAAAAACGTTGCATAAAGTTAGCAAAAAAGATCTTAAGTTATCATAAAAAAGTCTAAAGTTAGCAAAAAACGTTGCATAAAGTTAGCAAAAAACAGCTTGTTATCATAAAAAGGTCTAAAGTTAGCAAAAAACGTTGCATAAAGTTAGCAAAAAACAGCTTGTTATCATAAAAAAAGTCTAAAGTTAGCAAAAAACGTTGCATACAGTTAGCAAAAAACATCTTGTTATCATAAAAAAGTCTAAAGTTAGCAAAAAACGTTGCATAAAGTTAGCAAAAAACATCTTAAGTTATCATAAAAAAGTCTAAAGTTAGCAAAAAACGTCTAAAGTTAGCAAAAAACATCTTAGGTTATCATAAAAAATGTCTAAAGTTAGCAAAAACGTTACATAAGGTTAGAAAAAAACATCTTAAGTTATCATACAAAAAGTCTAAAGTTAGCAAAAAACGTCTAAAGTTAGCAAAAAACATCTTAGGTTATCATAAAAAATGTCTAAAGTTAGCAAAAACGTTACATAAGGTTAGAAAAAAACATCTTAAGTTATCATACAAAAAGTCTAAAGTTAGCAAAAACGTTGCATAAAGTTAGCAAACAACATCTTAAGTTATCATAAAAAAGTCTAAAGTTTGCAAAAAACATCTTAAGTTATCATATAAGTCTAAAGTTTGCAAAAAAAATCATAAGTTATCATAAAAAAGTCTAAAGTTAGCAAAAAACGTTGCATAAAGTTAGCAAAAAACATCTTAGGTTATTATAAAAAAAAAGTCTAAAGTTAGCAAAAACGTTGCATAAAGTTAGCAAAAAACATCTTAGGTTATTATAAAAAAAAGTCTAAAGTTAGCAAAAACGTTGCATAAAGTTAGCAAAAAACGTTGCATAAAGTTATAAAAAAAGTCTAAAGTTAGCAAAAAAACGTTGCATAAAGTTAGCAAAAAACATCTTGTTATCATAAAAAAAGTCTAAAGTTAACAAAAAACGTTGCATAAAGTTAGCAAAAAACGTTGCATAAAGTTATAAAAAAAGTCTAAAGTTAGCAAAAAACGTTGCATAAAGTTAGCAAAAAACATCATAAATTATCATAAAAAAGTCTAAAGTTAGCAAAAAAAAAAAAAAAGTTGCATAAAGCACAAACAAAAAAAACGTTATATAAACCTAGCAATCGTTTGTGAGCCTTCACACCAAACATGTGCTTTGAATGGCTCACGTGCAGTATAACCCAGGGAGATCTTTATTCATATCTTTAACCCCACGGAGAGGGGGACGAATCTCCCTCACGAAAGAACACATCAATTAGACCTCTGAATATTTATAGATGGGTAGATGGTCCCCCGTGATGTATACAATACGCCGTCGTTCTGAATTGCCCCTCTTCTCCTATTAATAAAGAGAATGAAAGCTCTGAAAAGGGAGACGAGGCAAGAAAAAAAAGTTTAATTGCATCAAATATCGCAGCTGTATATAAATGACAACTACTAACTCGGGGAAAATAGATGTTAGGTGGATTTGATAAAATGTGAAAAGCGACAATAGATGTCAGTGGGAGAATTATTGGATTGTTTTGCGGATTAACTATATAGATTATTCGCAAGCTGTTAATTTTGGCTTCGTGACTCGATAGGAAAAAATTCTCTTTCAACCTATTTTTATCGTGACATTAAAATAATGATAAAGTTCAGAAAGTCTGTTTTAAATTTCGTATGACCAATTTTTTATTCAGTAAATATCATCCTCCAGGTTCTTAAAGCTTATTCAGAGAACACTAAAATCATATTGAAAATAATAAATACTGATCCAGGAGAATACAAACGAAATTAAAGCACCACCAAAACGTAATCATTTGTTCCCGTTCTTCTCTTAATGCCTCACACAGTTTGTTTTGCCCTCGTGTTTGCGAAGCCAATATAACATTTACCCCGTATAAGCTTTACGCCTCATAACCTATGCCTCGTCAAATGTATCTTGCATTTAAAAGGGAATTTATCAGTGTATGATCACCCCTCTGCATAAACTTTGGCAATTACGCAATGAAGAGAAAACTGCTTCTGTAGTTTCCTCTTATTCCTTTGTTTGTTGAAAATACCTTTCCCCCTTTTGCTCATCAGTATTCCCTCTCATGCTTATGCCCTATGAAAAGTCCCTCTCTCTCTCTCTCTCTCTCTCTCTCTCGCTCTCTCTCGCTCTCTCTCTCTCCTCTCTCTCTCTCTCACACATAAATTTAGTAACACTCCAGGTGGTTTTGAATTTTTTAGACTTCTCCAAACAGCGAAATCCTCTCTCTCTCTCTCTCTCTCTCTCTCTCTCTCTCTCACATCCAAGAATGGGAATAAGTTAAACAAGATAATAAAAACTCTCTAAACATTCAAACCAAATCGCTCTACCCAAGAGCAAATGGAGTCTCCCTGGATGGACTAAGAAGTCTTTGGGAAATCCAAAATCCATGTAACACTCTCTCTCTCTCTCTCTCTCTCTCTCTCTCTCTCTCTCTCTCACACACATACACACATTAGATATACTTCTCATTTACACATATGCTAATAAGAAAGCTGTTTCGATATCAGGGCAATGCTAGTATGCTTTTCCAAGTAGTTCTTGCTGAACTATAGCGAGGCAGTGAAGGACGTATTTTAGGGTAACACTTCTAGTATCCATAGAAATAGGAAATACTTGGGAACATTAATCCATTAGAAATACTTCATATTTTATTTTTATATGAATTCTTTGCTGGTTGCTTTGAATATGCTTCTGTGACATAAATGCTTCACAGAAAGTCTGAGCTGCCAAAAGAGAAGTAAAATAAACGATGGATTTTTATATCCTTATATCAAGAGCCACACAAACATACTTGCTTTCAGTAAGCAAATTAATTTGTTTAAGATTGCACCAGTAAGGATATTGTTTCGTAAAAATACCAGGGATATTTTTCTATATCTCATCGGTAAGTATATTGTTTAGTAAAACCACTTTGTTGGCTTATGCAGGCTTTTTTGTAGAATTTCTTTCGAGAGAGAGAGAGAGAGAGAGAGAGAGAGAGAGAGAGATGGAAATCAATTCTCTTGTTATCTTTTGCTGGTCGTCTTCTAGAATGGCTTCCTTGAGAGAGAGAGAGAGAGAGAGAGAGAGAGAGAGAGAGAGCACCAACTTTTGCCATTTCAAGCATCATTAAAGAATAGGAAGAACCACAATTATGTCAACAAGCATAAACAAAGCTCATTCATAAAATTGGGGACGAACTATACTGAAAGTTTACAACAATATTTCAATAGCTATAATGTGTTTGTTGACTGACTAAATCCATAGAGGATTCATTGGCTAGATACATCAAAGGATAGCCAGTTCCTTGTGATGCGCAGTGCCTATCTAACTAAGGCAATTGATTGACCCTGCCGGTCTATACACTGTTAAAAATTTGCATTATAAAAACGGTAAATGCCTGGCAAGATTTATTCTAGGATTTTTACCGTTTTAAAAACGGATATATTGATGTAAAAGAGTGATATTACGGTCAACAACCCGTAAAAGATAATAACAACGTAAGGTATAATTACGGTCGCCTGTATTTTACTGAAATACGGTTGAGAACACTATATTTTTACGGAGAATTTCCGGTTGAAATTACGTTTTTTTTCTAACATTGTACTAATTCCGTTTAGATCAACCGCCAGGCACCAGGAGTAAAAGCGGAAAAAGACAGTTTGTCCATCGTCTTAAACCCAATCCGTCACCCAACTGTCAGTGACTTCGTCGAGATTTAGGGGGGCATTTCCTCCACACACAAAGCTCTCATGATGATGAATGTGTTTATTCAAATTATAACTCATTGATTTTCATCTTTTTTTTTCTTTTTTTTTTTTGATAACTTTAGGCAACCTTTTTGCTATCTTAAAACAGTGTTTTTTTTTTTATACTTTAGACTTTTTTTCTAACTTAGAAAATTTTCTTCTGATGTAAATATAATGGAAAATATGTTAAATTCTACACGAGAATGATATCAACCGTGATTCTGTGTCGTTTTAAGTCATAATGAAGTACCATTTGTGTGAAAGAAAAACGATTGCCTAAATTGACGCTAAAAATCCCAAAAGATAATGATTTTAAAATGTCACTCAAGAATGGAAAAGAAAAGGGACAGTAACGACCAACTAGCTAGCAGGACAATGTCCTAGAGACTAACTATAAACATATATGATCAGCGCCAAAACCCCGTCTCCATTTAAGATAGGACCAGGGAGGGCCAGGAAATGGCTACTAATCACTCAAAAGGTAGACTTATAAGCTCCCCAAAAACTCCCATATCCATAGCTCACAAGGATGTTGAGGTTGCAGACACTAAAGACACTATCAAACATGAGCGGGACTCGAACCCCAGTCCGGCAGGTTGTGTGACAGGGGCGTTTCCAGAAAGGTACCACAAAAATCAATTAATAATAGAAAAGCAGACGCTCGAATTTGTGAAATAAAAACAGCATAAAACTATAGGGTCACTCAGTAGAGTGCAGACCTCCACCGAGGCAGCTTATTTCTCTACCGTTTGTTTGACCTTGACCTTTGACCTTAACATGTATTAATTGGCGTGGATTTTCACGCACTCAAATATGAAACAAGTCTGAAGTTTCTGTGACAACGATGTCCAAACCTATGGCTGATTATGTCAATTGGACATTTTGCTTGCCCGTGACCTTGACCTTGACCTTCCAAAATTTAATCGTTTCAAGCTTTTTACATAACAGTTAATCCCTGCACGTTTCATTACTCTACGATTAAAATTTTGGCCAGGAGGGTGTTCACACACAAACAGGGGCGAAAACGTAACCTCCTTCCAACTCCGTTGGAGGAGGTAATAAAGTAAGGCTCTCAGTGGCTTCTGGGCTACAGCAAGGATCCCTCCAGTGAGTTGCCCATGATTCATCTAGATTTCCCAAGGACCCTCAATGATTTACAATGAGTTATACTACCGGGAATGATAAATTTATTCCATCTGATGTTGAATGATAAATGTGTATAAGAAGAATGGGCTTTCTCTATTTTGATATTATATTCCACACTTTCCTTATTTTCTCTTGACCTCTCTTTTTATGTGTACATAATAGCAGTATACAGTACACTTTATCTTCTGATTTTACATTTTTCGTTCCTCTCTCTCTCTCTCTCTCTCTCTCTCTCTCTCTCTCTCTCCTTTGTATTTATAAATAATAAAAGTAATTAATTATTCCCATGATATTACATTTTTCGCCTGTTGACAGTACAATCTCTCTCTCTCTCTCTCTCTCTCTCTCTCTCTCTCCTTTGTATTTGTAAATAATAGGAGTAATTAATTCTTCCCATGATATTACATTTTTCACCTGTTGACAGAAATCTCTCTCTCTCTCTCTCTCTCTCTCTCTCTCTCTCTCTCTCTCTCTCTCTCTCTCCTTTGTATTTGTAAATAATAGAAGTAATTAATTCTTCCCATGATATTACATTTTTCGCCTGTTGACAGTACAATCTCTCTCTCTCTCTCTCTCTCTCTCTCTCTCTCTCTCTCTCTCTCTCTCTCTCTCTCCTTTGTATTTGTAAATGATAGAAATAATTAATTTTTCCCATGATATTACATTTTTCGCCTGTTGACAGAAATCTCTCTCTCTCTCTCTCTCTCTCTCTCTCTCTCTCTCTCTCTCTCATTCCATTATACGAAAAAATGATAAAAATAACTTGTACCACTGATACAATGTATTATATTTCGTTCAATTACATTACTCTCTCTCTCCTCTCTCTCTCTCTCTCTCTCTCTCTCTCTCTCTCTCTCATTCAATTATACAAAAAAATTATAAAAAATAACTTGTACCACTGATACAATGTATTATATTTCGTTGAATTACATTACTCCCTCCTCTCTCTCTCTCTCTCTCTCTCTCTCTCTCTCTCTCATTCCATTATACAAAAAAAATGATAAAAAATAATTTGTACCACTGATACAATGTATTATATTTTGTTCAATTACATTACTCTCTCTCTCTCTCTCTCTCTCTCTCCTCTCTCTCTCTTTCCATTATACAAAAAATGATAAAAAATAGCTTGTACCACTGATACAATGTATTATATTTTGTTCAATTACTCTCTCTCTCTCTCTCTCTCTCTCTCTCTCTCCTCTCTCTCTCTCTCTCTCTATGTATTTCCATAATCCCCTTTAAAAGGAAAAATAAGAGCTACTGATCCTTTGCCCCAGCAGCACAAGTAACTCGAGAATGCAAAACTGCATTTCAGAAGCCTCTCGTATTGAAATGCAAATTAGCTGCGCGAATAAAAGGCTCAAGGCGGGGGGGGGGGGGGGGGGGGGGGCGCCTGGAATGCAAGATGAATAATCCATTACAGTTTGTGCTGTCTGAAAGTCGGGGGATAATTTCTCCCTTAACGGGAGAACACTGGGCCTTCGCAGTAAGAACTAGAGGGGCCAGTTCAGCGCAGACCTCCGCCGCGACAGATTAATTCTCAGACCTTTTGCTTGACCTTGACCTTTGACCTTAAAATGTATTAACTCAGTTCAGCGCAGACCTCCGCCGCGACAGATTAATTCTCAACCTTTTGCTTGACCTTGCCCTTTGACCTTAAAATGTATCAA
>NC_090754.1:4216477-4228054 GCF_036898095.1 Palaemon carinicauda | reverse complement strand
AAATGGCTTGACAGCTGTTACATGATCGTCTCTCTGAGTAGAAAGTTATTATTATTATTATTAGTGTACGCGACCCGTCAAATAGGATAGCTATATATTTAGATAGATATGCACATACAAGCACACGTAACCCTCTCACCAGGGTATTACTACTCCCTCTCCCCCTAAGGACGAGGAGATCTGAGCGTGACCGATATATATATATATATATATACAAATATACATACATATATATATATATATATATATAGCCAGACACTTGTTCTTTAATATATAAAAGGCATTATTATTATTATCATAATTATTATTATTATTATTATTATTATTATTATTATTATTATTAGTTAGCGACTTGACACATGTTTTCTCTCTATGACAGGTTTCAAGTAAGATGAAAAAATGGAAAGTACGTTTGCATAAAAATTAACCAAAATAAATAACGAGAAATTGTAACCCTTTTTCAAGGTGGAAATAGAAAGGTATTAAGTGTCACAAAGTCAATTTTTTTCATGCATCAGTTGTAACAGCACCGAATTATAGCGAACGCCACTGAATACAGAGTGATGCTGGTTTGAGCTTGGCTGTAAAAAAAAAAAAAGAAAAAAAAATATTAATAATAATAATAATAATAATAATTCCTTGAAATAAAAAAAACGGATGTTTAAATAGTTCACAAAGAAATTTTGATTTAATTTTTCAAAGCTTAAAATAGTTATAATTACAATAAGTTTTGAATAACTTTCGTAGAGTTCACAAATAGGGATAAGTGCACAAGTTTTTTTTTTTTTTTTTTTTTTTAACAACACATGCTGTAAATATGACCTTTTCTTAACAACGTATGTCAATAAAATAAAATCAATAAAACAAAATTGGATAAATATAATAATATTAGTTTTCGAATGATATAAAATATAGGTAATTAAATATTAACACTATGGCGGGAGCTAGTTTGCACAAGGCCAACAATGGTTGGAACATAAATAAATAAAGAGAGAGAGAGAGACATTTTTTCCAAACAACACATGCTATAAATATGACCTTTTCTTAACAACACATGGTAATAAAATAAAATACATAAAACAAAATAGAATAAATATAATAAAATCAATAAAATCAGTTTTCGAATGATATAAAATATAGGTAATTAAATATTAACACTAAGACGGGAGCTAGTTTGCACAAGGCCTACAATGATTGGAACAGAAAAAAAAAGACTATAGGACCAATAAAGTCAGTTTTGAAATGATATAAAAAAGGGGAAATTAAATACGAACACTATAACGGTATCTCGGTTGCACAATGCCAACAATGATTGGAACAGAAATAAAAGAGAGAGAGAGAGAGAGAGAGAGAGAGAGAGAGAGAGAGAGAAAATATTTCCAAGCAGCGCCAGGTCCGAGTCAACATCATTAACACCCAAATCATTAGCAAACAAGAGGAACCGCCTTTGATGTCAGAGGTGTAGATATTTGTGGAGAGGGGGATGGATTCTAATAGAAATCCCACAAAGATTATAAGAGAGAGAGAGAGAGAGAGAGAGAGAGAGATGAGGAGAGAGAGAGAGAGAGAGGTAACCTCTAATAGAAATCCCACAAAGATTATGAGAGCCTTACCTTATTGCCTTATTTTTTGTTTGGGTTCCCCCAGGTCCCTCAGTGTGAGGCACCTCGTATATCCACCAGAGAGTTGCTAACGCATCTTCCGGTGTATTTTGCATCTTCCAGTCTTGGATGATCTGGGATGCATCTGAGGTATTTATCGAGCTTATTCTTAAACACATCTACGCTCACTCCTGATATGTTTCTTAGATGAGCTGGCAGCACATTAAATAGTCGCTGCATTATCGATGCTGGTGCGTAGTGGATTAATGTCCTGTGCGCCTTTCTTAGTTTACCTGGAATATTTTTTGGCACTATTAATCTACCTCGGCTTGCTCTTTCTGATATTTTAAGCTCCATGATGTTTTCAGTAATTCTTCTATTTGCTTCCATGCTTGTATTATCATGTAGCGTTCTCTCTCCTTTCTAGACTGTATAGTTTTAAAAATTGCAGTCTTTCCCAGAGTCAAGGTCCTTAACGTCTTCTATTCTAGCAGTATAGGACCTTTGTACACTCTCTATTTGCGCAATATCCTTTTGGTAGTGTGGGTACCATATCACATTGCAGTACTCGAGTGTACTATGTACATAAGTTTTGTAAAGCATAATCATGTGTTCCGCTTTTCTTGTTTTAAAGTGTCTGAATAACATTCCCATTTTTGCTTTACATTTAGCCAACAGTGTTGCTATTTGGTCGTTGCATAACATATTCCTATTTAACATTACACCAAGGTCTTTAATTGCTTCCTTGTTTGTGATTGTCTCATTATTTGTCCCTTGTATGCATACACCATTCCTTCTGTTTCCATATTTTATTGATTCGAATTTATCGGAGTTAAATACCATCCTATTTATCTCCGCCTATTCATATATTTTGTTTAGATCTCTTTGTAGTGAGTTCCTATCCTCATCACAAGTAATTTCTCTACTTATTCTTGTGTCATTGGCGAAACTTCTCACTACGGAGTTTTCAACATCACAGTCTATGTCTGAGATCATGATAACAGACAGCAGTGCAGCTAATACCGTACCTTGTGGCACACCCCGATATTACCTGGGCTTCATCTGATTTCTCGTCATTTGCAACCACTATCTGTTTCTGTTTTGCAGGAATTCTTTTACCCATTTTCCTATCTTTCCCACAATATTATGCTTTCTCATTTTTTTCTCCAATATGTTATGGTCTACATTGTCAAAGGCTTTTGCAAAATCTAGATAGATCACATCTGTGTCTTTTTCATTTATCATATTTTTGTATATGTTTTCATAGTGTGCTATCAGTTGGGTCTGTGTACTTTTCCTGGCACAAAACCGTGTTGACCCATATTAAACAAATTATTTTTGACCAAATGGTTCATTATTTTCTTTTTTATTAACCTCTCATACACTTTCATAATATGTGATGTTAGACTAACAGGTCTATAATTGCTTGCCTCTAGTCTTGATCCACTTTTGAAGATAGGGGTTATATAAGCTAATTTATGTTTAACATATATCTCGCTCATATCTACACTTTGTCTTAGCAGTATTGCAAGCGGCTTCGCGATAGTGTTTGCAGTTTTTTTTTAACAAAATCGCTGGAACTCCATTTGGTCCGGCTGCCGATCCATTTTTAATTTTGTTTATAGCCTTGACAATATCTGCTTCATTAATATCTATATCCGTTAGATATTCAACATTTTCTTCTCTCATTTCTGTTTCATTATTCTCATTCGCAATTCTTGGCGTGAACTCACTCTTATATTTTCTGCTAATATGTTGCATATTTCCTTTTTTTCATTCGTTAGCCGTCCTTCAATTCTTAGAGGGCCTATTTCTATTCTCCCTTTATTCATCTTTTTTGCATAGGAGTAAAGTACTTTGGGGTTTCTTTTTATATTTTGAAGTGTCCTTTCTTCTAAATCCCTTTTTTCATTTTCTTTCGAATGTATAATCTTTTGTTCTGCATTTTCTATCTTACATTTTATTTCCCTCATTTTCCACACATTTTTTTTTTTTTTGCAAGATTTTTCTTCCACTTTCTAATTTTCTGAAATAAGATCCTTCTGTCTCTTGGTATGCACGTCTTTTGTTTATTGTTTTTTTTTTTCGGTACATATTTTTCAACAATTTTCTCCAGTATTTTGTACAGTATGTCCGTATTTACCTGTATATTATCTCTTACAAATACATTTTTCCATTCTTTATTCAGTTCTTCATTTATTTCTGACCATTTTATATTCTTACTGTAAAAATTATATTTTCCATATCCTTCCCAAAGTTTTGTGCTTTTATTAATTCTGCGATCACTTGCTTTGGAATGAACTATCAATTCTATGACATTGTGGTCTGAAATTCCCGTGTTATACACTATTATTTCTTTAACATAATTCACCTGATTCACAAATACTAGATCTAGAACATTTTCCTTTCTTGTTGGAATGTGGTTTATTTGTTGCATATTATGTTCTAATAGCATATCTTGAAGCTTTTCAAATTGCCTCTTATCTTCTGCGCTACAATTACTCTCTTTTTTATATGTATACATACAACCAAAGAGAGAGAGAGAGAGAGAGAGAGAGAGAGAGAGAGAGAGAGAGAGAGAGAGAGATGAATTCTAATAGAAATCCCACAAAGATTATAGGAGAGAGAGAGAGAGAGAGAGAGAGAGAGAGAGAGAGAGAGAGAGAGAGAGAGATGATGAATTCTAATAGAAATCCCACAAGGATTAGATGAGAGAGAGAGAGAGAGAGAGAGAGAGAGAGAGAGAGAGAGAGAGAGAGAGAGAGAGAGAGAGAGAATTAATTCTAATAGAAATCCCACAAGGATTATACAGAGAGAGAGAGAGAGAGAGAGAGAAAGAGAGAGAGAGAGAGAGAGAAAGAGAGAGAGAGAGAGAGAGGGGGGGTTAATTCTAATAAAAATACCGCAAGGATTATGAGAGAGAGAGCCTTATTGCCTTATTGCCTTATTTTTTGTTTGGGTTCCCCCAGGTCCCTCAGTGTGAGGCACCTCGTATATCCACCAGAGAGTTGCTAATACATCTTCCAGTGTATTTTGCATCTTCCAGTCTTGGATGGTCTGGGATGCATCTTAGGTATTTATCGAGCTTATTTTTAAACGCATCTACGCTCACTCCTGATATGTTTCTTAGATGAGCTGGCAGCACATTAAATAGTCGCTGCATTATCGATGCTGGTGCGTTGTGGATTAATGTCCTGTGCGCCTTTCTCAGTTTACCTGGAATGCTTTTTGGCACTATTAATCTACCTCGGCTTGCTCTTTCTGATACTTTAAGCTCCATGATGTTTTCAGCAATTCCTTCTATTTGCTTCCATGCTTGTATTATCATGTAGCGTTCTCTTCTCCTTTCTAGACTGTATAGTTTTAAAAATTGCAGTCTTTCCCAGTAATCAAGGTCCTTAACTTCTTCTATTCTAGCAGTATAGGACCTTTGTACACTCTCTATTTGCGCAATATCCTTTTGGTAGTGTGGGTACCATATCACATTGCAGTACTCGAGTGTACTACGCACATAAGTTTTGTAAAGCATAATCATGTGTTCAGCTTTTCTTGTTTTAAAGTGTCTGAATAACATTCCCATTTTTGCTTTACATTTAGCCAACAGTGTTGCTATTTGGTCGTTGCATAACATATTCCTATTTAAAATTACACCAAGGTCTTTAATTGCTTCCTTGTTTGTGATTGTCTCATTATTAGGTCCCTTGTATGCATACACCATTCCTTCTCTGTTTCCATAATTTATTGATTCAAATTTATCGGAGTTAAATACCATCCTATTTATCTCCGCCCATTCATATATTTTGTTTAGATCTCTTTGTAGTGAGTTCCTATCTTCATCACAAGTAATTTCTCTACTTATTCTTGTGTCATCGGCGAAACTTCTCACTACGGAGTTTTCAACATCACAGTCTATGTCTGAGATCATAATAACAAATAGCAGTGCAGCTAATACCGTACCTTGGGGCACACCAGATATTACCTGGGCTTCATCTGATTTCTCGTCATTTGCAACCACTATCTGTTTTCTGTTTTGCAGGAATTCTTTTACCCATTTTCCTATCTTTCCCACAATATTATGCTTTCTCATTTTTTTCTCCAATATGTTATGGTCTACCTTGTCAAAGGCTTTTGCAAAATCTAGATAGATCACATCTGTGTCTTTTTCATATATCATATTATTGTATATGTTTTCATAGTGAGCTATCAGTTGGGTCTGTGTACTTTTTCCAGGTACGAAACCGTGTTGACCCATATTAAACAAATTATTTTTGACCAAATGGTTCATTATTTTCTTTTTTATTACCCTCTCATACACTTTCATAATATGTGATGTTAGACTAACAGGTCTATAATTGCTTGCCTCTAGTCTTGATCCACTTTTGAAGATAGGGGTTATATAAGCTAATTTATGTTTAACATATATCTCGCTCATATCTATACTCTGTCTTAGCAGTATTGCAAGTGGCTTCGCGATAGTGTTTGCAGTTTTTTTTAACAAAATCGCTGGAACTCCATCTGGTCCGGCTGCCGATCCATTTTTAATTTCGTTTATAGCCGTGACAATATCTGCTTCATTAATATCTATATCCGTTAGATATTCAACATTTTCTTCTCTCATTTCTGTTTCATTATTCTCATTCGCAATTCTTGGCGTGAACTCACTCTTATATTTTTCTGCTAATATGTTGCATATTTCCTTTTTTTCATTCGTTAGCCGTCCTTCAATTCTTAGAGGGCCTATTTCTATTCTCCTTTTATTCATCTTTTTTGCATAGGAGTAAAGTACTTTGGGGTTTCTTTTTATATTTTGAAGTGTCCTTTCTTCTAAGTCCCTTTTTTCATTTTCTTTCGACTGTATAATCTTTTGTTCTGCATTTTCTATCTTACATTTTATTTCCCTCATTTTCCACACATTTTTTTCTTTTGCAAGATTTTTCTTCCACTTTTTAATTTTCTGAAATAAGATCCTTCTGTCTCTTGGTATGCACGTCTTTTGTTTATTGTTTTTTTTCGGTACATATTTTTCAACAATTTTCTCCAGTATTTTGTACAGTATATCCGTATTTACCTGTATATTATCACTTATAAATACATTTTTCCATTCTTTATCCAGTTCTTCATTTATTTCTGACCATTTTATATTCTTACTGTAAAAGTTATATTTTCCATATCCTTCCCAAAGTTTTGTGTTTTTATTAATTCTGTGATCACTTGCTTTGGAATGAACTATCAATTCTATGACATTGTGGTCTGAAATTCCCGTGTTATACACTATTATTTCTTTAACATAATTCACCTCATTCACAAATACTAGATCTAGGACATTTTCCTTTCTTGTTGGAATGTGGTTTATTTGTTGCATATTATGTTCTAATAGCATATCTTGAAGCTTTTCAAATTGCCTCTTATCTTCTGCGCTACTATTACTATCTTTTTTATATGTATACATACAACCACTTTCTTCTATCCGTTCTTTCCAATCCACGAAAGGAAAGTTAAAATCTCCGGATAGGAGTATATTCCAGTCTTTATGGTTTCTACATATACCATCTATTTTTTCTATTATTATGTCAAACTCCTTAGTGTTTGGGGGTCTGTAAACTACAATATTCATTAGTTTTTCAAATTCAAATTCTACCGCAATCAATTCACATTCTGTGTTGCTGTATTTTTCACATATTTTTCCTTGATTTATGTCTCTTCCATATATTGCGGTTCCCCCTTGATTCCTATTTTTTCTGTCTGATCTATAAGTTTGGAAACCCTTTATCTGGTCATCACTGCCAGTCTCTTGGGAATACCATGTTTCACTTATATTTAATATATCTATTTTTTCAATTTGGGTTAGTTCTTCTAAGAACTCTATTTTCCTTTTAGAGTTACTCGTGACTAAACCCTGTGCATTCATTACTATTATGGTTTGTGTTTCATCCCCATTATTTAATATTGGTAATAATATGGATTCTCCCATGCTTCCTTCCTGTTCTGATATGATGTTCTTTTCTTCATTTCCCGGAATTCTGCCATTAAAAAATCCAACTTTTCTATTATATTTGCTCTTTCGCCTTCATATTTATTTGTGTGTGTATACCTGCAACTGTCCCCATATCTGCACCAACCCCTGGCATTATAGATGCATTCTTTGTAGTTGGGTTCTACATGTGCCGGTTTAGGTTGAAAGGTTGGGGCTCTTGGTTCAAAGCGCGGTATATAAACGGCCTGCTTTTTTGTTTCTTTTTTTGTTTCTTTTTTGCTTTCATTTTTCTTTTCAGTTTGCTGAGTTTTCTTACTTTCATTCATGGTTGCAGGATGCATATATCGACATTTTTTGTTGTAAATGCATCCTTTTCCTTCTTTTAGGCTTTTGCATATTTTTGGATGGAGATCTCTGCATTCGTCTCCATATCCGTCTAAATACGCACATTTACCATATATTTCATAATTATGGCATATCTTTGGATGCTTGTAGTAGCATCTTTCGCCAAATCTGCAATTCCCTCTTTTCAGCATATTGCAGACTATATCCTTCTTTTCTATTTTTTCTTGTTCTTGCTCTTCCCTAAAATTATGTAGGTCCGGGTAGAGTCTCTTGGGTCTATTATTTGTTTCCATCTGGTAATTTATTTCTTCATAAGTATGTTGTTGGATGGCATCATAGGTTATATCAATGATTTCTTCTGCATCCTTACACATATCCTGTTCATTGTTCTCTTCTTCTTCTTTTTCTTCTTCTTCTTCTTCTGTTTCTTCTTCTTCCTCTTCTTTATCTTCAACTATTTGCAGATTTAGTCTCGACTTAATTATATTTTCTATCCAGACTAAGCATGTTGAGCAGAATACCTTTGTGTCTTTATTTTTTATTTTTTGCTGTATTTCAGCACATGTGGGATGTGTTGGGACATGACAGGCATCACATTTTCTAATCAATTGTTGAGGATTATTAATGGAATACCATATCTTACATGTATTACACCATTTTGGCATTCTTTTTCCCATTGCATCAATCAGCATATTCACCATATTGGACTTCTTATTGTTCTTTGATGGAATGTGTTGATTGATGTAGACTTTCTTTATAAGTTTCTTTAACACTTGGATTTTCTTTGGAATTTCTTCTATTATTTTGCTGATGTTTTCCGCAGATTTGCTCCAGTTTATTGGATCATATTGTTTCAATATGTCTGCGAATATTCTTCCGTCACATTGGTTGACGTTACTAGTGACCTCTGTTATCAGACGGTCGAGCTCCTGTTTCGCCAACTCATGGAATTTATTTTTGCTGAGTCCAGCGATGTCTCTCCAAGCCTTGCCCGTGTTGTACATAGCCATCTTGATTAGATTTTTAGTAATTCACAAGATAACTATTCTATGCCGACGTTTTATCCCACTTCTCCGACCTCAAACTAATCACTGACTATTCACGAAAACTTGTAGCTATATTGCACTCGATAGCCTTTTGTTATCCGCGTTAAATCATGATATTTATAGGGCCGCAAAAGTTTAATCACTCACCGGCACACAGATACAAAACTGAGAGAGAGAGAGAGAGAGAGAGAGAGAGAGAGAGAGAGAGAGAGAGAGAGAGAGAGAGAGAGAGAGAGAGAGAGAGGGTTAATTCTAATAAAAATACCGCAAGGATTATGAGAGAGAGAGAGAGAGAGAGAGAGAGAGAGAGAGAGAGAGAGAGAGAGAGAGAGAGAGATGATGAATTCTAATAGAAATCCCACAAGGATTATGAGAGAGAGAGAGAGAGAGAGAGAGAGAGAGAGAGAGAGAGAGAGAGAGAGAGAGAGAGAGACCCCAAAACACACCAAAACACCTGTACACAGGCACACATAAAAACATACAATTCTTACATTTCCGAACACAAATTGTGCATTTTCCATCGTGACCCAATCTTTCAACAAGAGGGGCACTGAGTAAAGCGCAGACCTCCGCCGCGGCAGCTTATTTCTCGACATTTTGCTAGACTTTGACCATTGATCTTAATACGTATTAATTGGAATGGATTTTCATACACTGAAATATGAAGCAAGTTTGAAGTCTCTGTGACAACGAGGTCCAAACGTATGGCTGATTACATGAATTGGACATTTTGCTTAACCGCAACCTTGACCTTTGACCTTGATCTTCCAAAATTTGCTCAATTCTAGCTTTTTACATGACAGTTAATCCCTGCAAGTTTCATTACTCTACGATTAAAATTGTGGCCAGGAAGGTGTTCACAAACAAACACATACACAAACACAAATAAACAACACACAAACATGGGCGAAAACATAACCTCCTTCCAACTTCGTTGACGGAGGTAATACCTCGAATGAAACCCAAATTGAAAACCTGAACGACGTCTATCCCTTCAAAGGCTTTCTCGCATCACCGAAGTCCCTAAAAGAGACTAAAACACCAATGGGAAAGTCCTCGCCCTTAATTGATACCCTTGGCTCAACTCAGATAAAGGAATGGCCATAATGAAGCCCTTGGACGGAATTAAGACTCCCAAACTCCCACTTTATAATTAAGTAATAATTATCCTTTTCGTCTCTTGTGGCGGCCTACCATTTTCCGCTCCTATTCATGAGGTAATTAGGGCCAGTTGCGGTCGCTGTTAGGATTCTGTTCTTCGCTAATTAATACCGTCGTGAAGGATTCTCTTTTGAGTGGCACTCCTAGTCCCTTTTCCGTTCTTCGTTTCTTCTGCCCTTCGTCAATCCTGTTTTTTTTTTTTTTTTTTTTTTTTTTTTTTTTTTTTTTAAGACGTAATTCGTTTCATGAGACCTCAATATATTCGTTGCCACATCCAGTTATTCTATTATATGTTGTTGAATGATAACAACAAAAGCAACGACAACATCAACAACGACAACATCACCACTAACAACAAAAACAACAACAAATGCCTTTTAGTTCTTGGTGTCTTTTTGCCTTTCGCCAATTCGCAGCTCATACTTTTTTTTTCTTTTAATGATCTAATTCGTTTCATGAGACTTTAATATCTTCGTTGCCAGCTCCAGTTTTTTTTATTATATGTGATTGAATAATAAGAACAAAAACAACAACAACATCAACAATAACATAAACAACAACAATAACATCAACATCAACAACAACAAAGGCCTTTCCGTTCTTAATTTATTTTTGCTCTTCGCCAATTCACAGCTAATCAAGAACTATTTTTTTGGTTGACCGTGACCTTGACCTTTGACCTTGTCCTACTAAAATGTAATCATTTCCAGCTTTTTACATAACAGTCAATCCCTGCAAGGTTCATTATCCAACGATTAAAATTGTGGCCAGGAAGCTATTCACAAACAAACACACAAACAGGAGCGAAAACATAACCTCCTTCCAACTACGTTGACGGAGGTAATACCTCGAATGAAACCCAAATTGAAAACCTGAACGACGTCTATCCCTTCAAAGGCTTTGTCGCATCACCGAAGTCCCTAAAAGAGACTAAAACACCAATGGGAAAGTCCTGGCGCTTAATTGATACCCTTGGCTCAACTCAGATAAAGGAATGGCCATAATGAAGCCCTTGGACGGAATTAAGACTCCCAAACTCCCACTTTATAATTAAGTAATAATTATCCTTTTCGTCTCTTGTGGCGGCCTACCATTTTCCGCTCCTATTCATGAGGTAATTAGGGCCAGTTGCTGTCGCTGTTAGGATTTTGTCCTTGCTAATTAATACCGTCGTGAAGGATTCTCTTTTGAGTGGCACTCCTAGTTCCTTTCAGTTCTTCGTTTCTTCTGCCCCTCGTCAATCCTTTTTTTTTTTTTTTTTTTTTAATGACGTAATTCGTTTCATGAGACCTCAATATATTCGTTGCCACATCCAGTTATTCTATTATATGTTGTTGAATGATAACAACAAAAGCAACGACATCATCAACAACAACGACAACAACCACCACCAACAACTATAACAACAACAACAACAAATGCATTTCAGTTCTTTGTTTCTTTTTGCCCT
>NC_090754.1:4198977-4211477 GCF_036898095.1 Palaemon carinicauda | reverse complement strand
ACATACGATGAAAAAGATTCAGCAAAAACTAGAAAAGCACTCTGAGGGTGCAGACCTCCACCACGGCAAATTATTTCCCAGAAACAGCTTACCTTTTCCAGAACCAATTTAGACCGTAGGCGCTTTTGAAGTGTGTGTGACAACCTTGTGCGAACTTGGGATTAAGGTTAGGTTTAATCACAGTCGACACTTTGCTCGACCTTGACCTTTGACCTAGGACTTTCAAAATGGAATCACTTCCACGTCTCAACATAACAATTAATCACTGAAAGTATCACTACTCTATAGGTACAGTTGTGGGCACGATGTTGTTCACAAACAAACAAACAGACATACATAGGCTAAAACATAACCTCCTCTGAGCTTCGTTGGTGAAGGTAATTATTTGGAAATGGTAATTTCTAGTGTAAAATCAAATTCCACTGGCAATAGTTAATATTTTAAAATGTTTAAAAGTCAATTATTTATATAAAAGATTTAGGAAATATTACAAGTTTTTTTTCCAGTTAAATATGATTTAACAACACATGATGTTGGTTCTCATTTTGGGTTAGGAATGTCTTTGAATAACCAGACAACATTCAATGCCTTATAAGTAAGTACTGTGAAATCAGCTACGAACTCTTCCCCACCGTTACCCCTACAAGAAGGGGTCGGTTGCCTGATGCGCCTTCTCCAATGCTTTCCACCAGACTTCTTCTCTCCATATCATCCTTCACTTTATCAATATCAAAATCTTCTTCCCCACCGTTATCCTTACATTAAGGGGTCGGTTGCTTGATGCGCCCTCTCCAATGCCTTTGATTAAAGGCCTCCTCTTCCACCAAACCTCGTCTCTCCATATCATCCTTCACCTTATCTCGCCATCTAATTCTCTGCCTCTCTCTTGATCTTCTCCCCCTAAACATGTTCCTCCCAATCCCTCCTCACTCCCTCCCCACCAACCATCCTCACCACATGCCCAAACCATCTCAGTCGTGACACTCTTATCATCTCAGTAATCTTCACTACCCTAGCGCTCTTAATAACGGTCCTCATCAAAGGAATGGAGATTTCCACCAATACACTCTCAGCAGACACAAACGCTATTCAATAAGTCCTACATTATTAACGGTCATGCATCCTTGAAATGGGGGAATTTCAGCTAAACACTCTTTCCATGTGCCTATGCTATTCAATAACGGTCCTGCATCAACGGAGTGGAGAAGCTCACCAATAAACTATCAGCTATCTAAAAACAGTCTACTTTCTAACGGTCCTGCACCAATACACTTCATTTTTGCCAATACGTTTATTAAACCGGTCATACATTATTAACGGTCCAGCAACCTTAAAATGGGGGAATTTCAGCAATACGCTATCTCCATACACCAGCGATCTTTAACAGTCCTACATTATCAACAGTCCAGCATCCTTAACACGTGTAATTTCAGAAATACACTTTATACATACACCCAAGCTCTTTAACGGTCCTACACTAATAACGGTCCGGCATCCTTAACACATGTAATTTTAGAGATACGCTTTGTCCATACACCAACAATTTTTAACGGTCCGAGATCCTTAACACATGTCATTTCAGAAATACGCTTTGTCTATACACCAACGTTCTTTAACGGTTCTACATTACTAACAGTCCGGGATCCTTAACACATCTAATTTCAGAAATACACTTTGTCCATAAACCCCCCTTTTTTAACAGTCCTACATTATTAACGGTCCAAGCATCCTTAACACGTAATTTCAGAAATACACTTTGTCCAATAGTGCTACCTTGTTTAACGGTCCCTCATTACGAGGAATTTCAGCACTACTTTTTTCCATTCACCCACGTTCCTTAACGGTCCCACATTAAGAACGGTCTTGCATTCACGGAACGGGGAATTTCCAATACATATACCGGAGAAGATTAATCCATTCCAGTCTGGAGAGAGGGTAAGCATCAGCCTCAGGTTCCAGGAGACCGAAAAGCTATTTTTCCCTGCTGGAGCCCTTGGGCTTATAACATCTTGATTTTCCAACAATACTCTTAGGTGTAAATATTTCATGAATATTGGATCTTTTTTACCCACGTTTCATCACCCGATATTTTCTGCTGATTAATCAAAGCCGATTACAATAAAATGGGAAAAATTATTGCGTTAAAAGTTGATGTCTGAGAAGTTAGGAAATTGCTTACGCAAGAGCCTGTATCTTACGCGAGTTTAAGGCAAACGCAAGACCCCGTATCTTACGCAAGTTTAAGGCAAACGCAAGAGCCTGTATCTTACGCAAGTTTAAGGCAAACGCAAGACCCCGTATCTTACGCAAGTTTAAGGCAAACGCAAGAGCCTGTATCTTACGCAAGTTTAAGGCAAACGCAAGACCCCGTATCTTACGCAAGTTTAAGGCAAACGCAAGAGCCTGTATCTTACGCAAGTTTAAGGCAAACGCAAGACCCCGTATCTTACGCAAGTTTAAGGCAAACGCAAGAGCCTGTATCTTACGCAAGTTTAAGGCAAACGCAAGACCCCGTATCTTACGCAAGTTTAAGGCAAACGCAAGAGCCTGTATCTTACGCAAGTTTAAGGCAAACGCAAGACCCCGTATCTTACGCAAGTTTAAGGCAAACGCAAGACCCCGTATCTTACGCAAGTTTAAGGCAAACGCAAGAGCCCGTATCTTACGCAAGTTTAAGGCAAACGCAAGAGCCTGTATCTTACGCAAGTTTAAGGCAAACGCAAGACCCCGTATCTTACGCAAGTTTAAGGCAAACGCAAGAGCCCGTATCTTACGCAAGTTTAAGGCAAACGCAAGAGCCCGTATCTTACGCAAGTTTAAGGCAAACGCAAGAGCCTGTATCTTACGCAAGTTTAAGGCAAACGCAAGACCCCGTATCTTACGCAAGTTTAAGGCAAACGCAAGAGCCCGTATCTTACGCAAGTTTAAGGCAAACGCAAGAGCCCGTATCTTACGCAAGTTTAAGGCAAACGCAAGAGCCCGTATCTTACGCAAGTTTAAGGCAAACGCAAGAGCCCGTATCTTACGCAAGTTTAAGGCAAACGCAAGAGCCCGTATCTTACGCAAGTTTAAGGCAAACGCAAGAGCCCGTATCTTATGCAAGTTTAAGGCAAACGCAAGACCCCGTA
The DNA here is from genome assembly GCF_036898095.1 of Palaemon carinicauda. Taxonomy (NCBI): domain Eukaryota; kingdom Metazoa; phylum Arthropoda; class Malacostraca; order Decapoda; family Palaemonidae; genus Palaemon; species Palaemon carinicauda. The sequence goes on along the minus strand of NC_090754.1, from coordinate 4,208,349 downwards.
TCTTACGCAAGTTTAAGGCAAACGCAAGAGCCCGTATCTTACGCAAGTTTAAGGCAAACGCAAGAGCCCGTATCTTACGCAAGTTTAAGGCAAACGCAAGAGCCTGTATCTTACGCAAGTTTAAGGCAAACGCAAGAGCCCGTATCTTACGCAAGTTTAAGGCAAACGCAAGAGCCCGTATCTTACGCAAGTTTAAGGCAAACGCAAGAGCCCGTATCTTACGCAAGTTTAAGGCAAACGCAAGAGCCCGTATCTTACGCAAGTTTAAGGCAAACGCAAGACCCCGTATCTTACGCAAGTTTAAGGCAAACGAGTTTAAGGCAAACGCAAGACCCTGTATCTTACGCAAGTTTAAGGCAAACGCAAGAGCCTGTATCTTACGCAAGTTTAAGGCAAACGCAAGACCCTGTATCTTACGCAAGTTTAAGGCAAACGCAAGACCCTGTATCTTACGCAAGTTTAAGGCAAACGCAAGAGCCTGTATCTTACGCAAGTTTAAGGCAAACGCAAGACCCCGTACCTCACGCAAGTTTAAGGCAAACGCAAGACCCCGTATCTTACGCAAGTTTAAGGCAATCTAAAACGAACGAACGAGTTAGGAAATGCTGAATGAGGTGGATGTAGAGAGATGAATCAGAGTGATAAAGAATAGAAGGAAGCAAATGTCTTTCCTATTTTCGTAAGGGTAAATTCATTACAGTGGATACAGGAGAAAATTACAGGCCAGCATTTTATCTTTTTACCTCCACCAACGAAATTGGAAGGAGGTTAGATTTTCGACCCTGATTGTGTGCTTACGTGTGTATGTATGTTTGTGAACAGCTTCCTGGCCACAATTTTAATGGTAGAGTAATAAAACTTGCAGGGATTAAATATTAAGTGAAAAGCTGGAAATTATAAAATTTTAGAAGGTGAAGGTCAAAGGTCAAGGTCACGGTCAAGCTAAATGTCCAATTCTCGTAATCAACCATAATTTTAGACATCGCTGTCACTGACACTTCAAACTTGGTTCATATGTGAGTGTATGATAATCCATACCAATTTATACATGTTAAAGTCAAAGGTCATGGTCAAGGTCGAGTAAAGGGTCGAGAAATAAGCTCCCGCGGTGGAGGTCAGCTCTCTACTGAGTGCCACTCTAGTTTCATAAGAATTTCCGAAATCTATTTATGATAAAAAGACTATCAACACAGGATTTGCAAAGTACTATCAATTTCCATTCACGGGGAATTTTCAAACTGACACGAAATTCTTAAAACACTGTAGCCTGCTGCTTAAACCACACTGTTAAAAAAGCCGTATTTCAGTAAAATGCAGGCGACCGTAATTTTACCCTACTTTGTTATTATCTTTTAGGGGTTGGTGACCGTAATATCACTCCTTTACGTCAAAAGTTCAAACCTGCAGCAAATGTTTTCATGTTGAACAGACTGTCATAAGTCTTTTTATAGTTTATATATGACATATCTGTTTGGATGTTGTTACTGTTTTTAAAATATCTTATTGATAATTTTCCTCACATCGTTTATTTCCTTATTTTTCTTTCCTCACTGGGCTATTTCTCCCTGTTGGAGCCCTTGGGCTTATAGCATCTTGCTTTTCTAACTAGGGTTGTAGTTTGGATAATAATAATAATAATAATAATAATAATAATAATAATAATAATATGTCCGTTTTTTAAAACGGTAAAAATCTGGGAATAAATATTAACAGTCATTTACTGTTTTTTTTATTGCAAATTTTTAACAGTGCAAATATTATATCGAAACGTCAATCCGCAAAGGCGCTGACGTCAGAGAGAGAGAGATAGAGAGAGAGAGAGAGAGAGAGAGAGAGAGAGAGAGAGAGAGACATTCGCCGTAATCCTAGAGATCAAAGCTCAGACATCGGATTGAGGAAGCCTAAAGAAGATAACGGTAACTCGGTTCCCGCAAATCCTTTTCAAGTCCTGTTAATTCGCCAGTTAATGCAAACTTTGAGGCTGCGAGGTACGAATGCTAGCCTTGGAAATTCTATGACGATTATAATTACTTGCAGGGAAGGTTAGAGATTGGAGAAGACGAAGATTATAGGTTATTAATTTAATTGTATCTTTTTTAATAATTCCTTCGTTTATCGGTTTTTTTTAATATGATGAATAATCTTTATTGACTTAATTGTATATCTTTATCGTTTATCAGTGTGTTTTTTTAATTATATATCTTTAATAATTCCTTCGTTTATCAGTGTATTTCTTAAATATGATTAATAATCTTTAATAACTTGATTGTATATCTTTAATAATTCCTTCGTTTATCAGTGTATTCTTTTATATGATTAATATTTTCATATGATTAATAATGGCTACGTATTAAATTATAATGCAATAGCTTTATATTTTGCTAGTGAACTACATTAATTTAAAAATCTATTCAAGTTTGTTTTTCAATAATTTCTTTGTAATATTTTAATAATTCCTTCGTTTATCAGTATATATTTTTTAATATGATTAATAATATTTTTATATGATTAATAAAAGCTACGTGTTAAAATATCATGCAATAGCTTTATATTTTGTTAGTGAAATATATTAATTCTAAAATGTATTCATGTTTATTTTTCAATAATTTCTTTGTAATTTTTTAATAATTCCTTCGTTTATCAGTGTATCTTTTATATGATTAATATTTTTATATGATTAATAAAAGCTACGTGTTAAGATATCATGCAACAGCTTTATGTTTTATTAGTGAAATATATTAATTCTAAAATTTATTCATGTTTATTTTTCTATAATTTCTTTGTTTATCAGTGTAATTTTCAATATGATTAATAATATCTATTTCTTCGATTATCATACAAGGACTTTTTTTTTTATTTGTGGAATATATTTTTCGAATTAAATCACCTCATATCGTTTATTTCCTTATTTTTCTTTCCTCACTGGGTTATTTTTCCCTGTTGGAGCCCTTGGGCTTATAGCATCTTGCTTTTCTAACTAAGGTTGTAGTTTGGCTAATAATAATAATAATAATAATAATAATAATAATAATAATAATAATATGTCCGTTTTTAAAACGGTAAAAATCCTGGAATATTTTTCCCTGTTGGAGCCCTTGGGCTTATAGCATCTTGCTTTTCTAACTAGGGTTGAAGTTTGGATAATAATAATAATAATAATAATAATAATAATAATAATAATAATAATAATATATCTTGCTTTTCTAACTAGGGTTGTAGTTTGCCTGCTAGTAATAATAATAATAATAATAATAATAATAATAATAACAAGTGAGCAAGTCCTGAACGCGGACATGGTCCTCGTAGAGGACATACCTCCGCCAAGGTGACCTAGAGCGCCATATGTCCTAGAATCATGAATTGATGTGACTTCGACCTTCACATGACCTTGACCTTCACGTGACCTTCAAGTGACCTTGACCTTCACGTGACCTTGACCTTCACATGACCTTGGCTTCAAGTGACCTTGATCTTCAAATGTACTTGACCTTCACGTGACCTTGACCTTCAGGTGACCTTGACCTTCACGTGACCTTGACCTTCACGTGACCTTGACCTTCAAGTGACCTGCTTGACTTTTGACCTTCAAGTGATCTTTGTTCATTTGCCACTGATACTTAATATGACATTGATATAATGCACCAATATGACCTTGACCTTTGACCTTTATAAATTTGAACATCACCCATGGGTTGCGCCTGGACTAGGACTTCCCTGTTGGCTTATGCAAAAGTCAGTGCTTTATTTCTGTCTCTTGATATGGCCACTTATGTCATAGTGACACCAGTGACCCCTGTGACCTTGACCTTGGGGTGACCTTGACCAAAATTTAATCAGTTCTTCCATACACATTGGGGAACTACTTGGCCAAGTTTGAAGTGATTCCGTGTAGAAATGTGGCCTCTACGTTGTCCACAGACAGACAGACAAACAGAGAAACAAACAAACAAACAAACAAACAAACCGAACCGAAAACATAACCTCCTGGCGGAGGTAATAATAATAATAATAATAAGTCCGTTTTTTAAAACGGTAAAAATCCTGGAACAAATATTAACAGTCATTTACCGTTTTTTTTTTTTCATTGCAAAATTTTAAAAGCGCAAATATATCGAAACGTCAATCCGCAAAGGCGTTGACGTTAGAGAGAGAGAGAGAGAGAGAGAGAGAGAGAGAGAGAGAGAGAGAGAGAGAGAGAGAGAGAGAGAGAGACATTTGCCGTAATCCTAGAGATCAAAGCTCAGACATCGGATTGAGGAAGCCTAAAGAAGATAACGGTAACTCGGTTCCCGCAAATCCTTTTCAAGTCCTGTTAATTCGCCAGTTAATGCAAACTTTGAGTCTGCGAGGTACGAATGCTAGCCTTGGAAATTCTATGACGATTATAATTACTTGCAGCGAAGGATAGAGATTGGAGAAGACGAGAATTATGGGTTATTAATTTAAATGTATTTTCTTTTAATAATTCCTTCGTTTATCAGTGTGTTTTTTTAATTATATATCTTTAATAATTCCTTCGTTTATCAGGGTATTTTTTAATATGATTAATAATCTTTATTAACTTCATTGTATATCTTTAATAATTCCTTCGTTTATCGATGCTTTTTTTAAAATTATATATCTTTAATAATTCCTTCGTTTATCAGTGTATTTTCTTAATATGATTAATAATCTTTATTGACCTAATTGTAAATCTTTAATAATTACTTCTTTATCTGTGTGTATTTCTTGAATATGATTAATAATTTTTCTTAACTTGATTGTATATCTTTAATAATTCCTTCGTTTATCCGGGTATTTTTTTTAATATGATTAATAATCTTTATTAACTTGATTGTATATCGTTAATAATTCCTTCGTTTATCAGTGTATTTCTTAAATATGATTAATAATCTTTATTAACTTGATTGTATATCTTTAATAATTACTTCTTTATCTGTGTATTTCTTGAATATGATTAATAATCTTTATTAACTTAATTATAAATCTTTAATAATTCCTTCGTTTATCAGGGTATTTTTTTTAATATGATTAATAATCTTTATTAACTTAATTGTATATGTTTAATAATTCCTTCATTTATCAGTGCATTCTTTTATATGATTAATAATGTTTTTATATGATTAATAATGTTTTTATATGATTAATAATGGCTACGTATTAAATTATAATGCAATAGCTTTATATTTTGCTAGTGAACTATATTGATTTAAAAATCTAGTCAAGTTTGTTTTTCAAACATTTCATAGTAATATTTTAATAATTCCTTCGTTTCTCAGTGTAATTTATATGATTAATAATGTTTTTATATGATTAATAATGGCTACGTATTAAATTATAATGCAATAGCTTTATATTTTGCTAGTGAACTATATTAATTTAAAAATCTAGTCAAGTTTGTTTTTCAAACATTTCATAGTAATATTCTAATAATTCCTTCGTTTCTCAGTGTAATTTATATGATTAATAATGTTTTTATATGATTAATAATGGCTACGTATTAAATTATAATGCAATAGCTTTATATTTTGCTAGTGAACTATATTAATTTAAAAATCTAGTCAAGTTTGTTTTTCAATAATCTCTTTGTAATTTTTTGATAATTCCTTCGTTAATCAGTGTATTCTTTTTAATATGATTAAAAACATTTTTATATGATTAATAATGGCGACGTGTAAAAATATCATGCAAGAGCTTTAAATTTTGTTAGTGAAATATATTAATTCTAAAATGTATTCATGTTTATTTTTCTATAATTTCTTTGTTTATGAGTGTAATTTTCAATGTGATTAATAACATCTATTACTTAGATTATCATACAAGGACTTCTTTTTAGTGGAATATATTATTTTTCGAATTAAATCACCTCAAGCGTTTAGTTATTTTGTGTGATCGTAATTTATAATGATTAATGATAATTGATCGATTTTCTCATGAAGACATATTCTCTTCCACTGTGATATATCTTAAGATTTCATTTACTTTGATGGCACTTACAACTCATCATGTTCCTTTTATCTTAAAGTTCAAACGTCCAAACTTGTAGCAAATGTTTTTATGTTGAACAGGCTGATATACGTCTTATTATAGTTTATAATATGAAATAAATGTTTTGATGTTCTTACTGCTTTTCAGATCTTTAATTTTAATTGTTCACTTTTTCTCATATAGTTTATTTAATTCCTTATTTATTGTCTTCACTAGGCTATTTTTCCCTGTTGGCGCCCTTGGGCTTATAACATCTTGCTTTTCCAACTATACTCAATTTTCTTTAATGAGGCGCAATTGCACTAATTCGCAGCGGTGTTCTTTTAGCTCGGAAAATTTTCCTGCGATCTGATTGGTTAGATTTATCTTGTCCAACCAATCAGCGATCAGGAAACTTTTACGACCGAAAAGGGCAACCCTGCGAGTCGGTGCAAATCTGCCCCACGAAAAATATTTGACTATAGGGTTGTAACTTAGCTAGAAATAATAATATTATTAATAATAATAATAATAACAATAATAATAATAATAATAATAATAATAATAATAATAATAATATAAAGTTTTTTAACATTTTCATCGTTCATTTTCAATTCCTTTACATTTATTGACATTTACTCTATACTTTGATGGCACCTACAACTCATCACGTTCCTTTCGTCTTAGTATCAAGTTAGGACCAAGGAGGGCCAGGTAATGGCTGCTGATGACTCAGCAGATACACCTATAGGCTCCCCCAAACCCCCTTCCTTAGCTCACATGGACGGTGAGGTTGCACCGACCAAAGAAACTGACGGGTTTGAGCGGGACTCCTATAGTCCATTTCTTTTAGAGAGTCATATTTGCACCGACTCGCAGCGGTGCCCTTTTAGCTCGGAAAAGTTTCCTGGTCGCTGATTGGTTAGAATTATCTTGTCCAACCAATCAGCGATCAGGAAACTTTTCCGAGCTAAAAGGGCACCACTGCGAGTCGGTACAAATCTGCCTCACGAAAAAGAATTGACTATAGGGTTGTAGCTTAGCTAGTAATAATAATAATAATAATAATAATAATAATAATAATAATAATAATAATAATAATAATAAGTTTTTTAACGTTTGAATCGTTCTTTTTCAATTCCTTTACATTTATTGACATTTACTCTATACTTTGATGGCACCTACAACTCATCATGTTCCTTTTGTTTTAATATCAAGTTAGGACCAAGGAGGACTAGACATTGGCTGCTGATGACTCAGCAGATAGGCTCCCCTAAACCCCCTTCCTTAGCTCACATGGACGGTGAGGTTGCAGCGACCAAAGAAACTGACGGGTTTGAGCGGGACTCCTATAGTCCATTTCTTTTAGAGAGTCATATTTGCACCGACTCGCAGCGGTGCCCTTTTAGCTCGGAAAAGTTTCCTGGTCGCTGATTGGTTAGAATTACCTTGTCCAACCAATCAGCGATCAGGAAACTTTTCCGAGCTAAAAGGGCACCGCTGCGAGTCGGTGCAATATGACTCGCTAAAAGAAATGGTCTATAGTCTGGCATTTACCAGTCTGCAACGTTACCACATTGGCCACCACAACCTTTAATATTAAGTTATTTCTTATTTATTATTTTATTCTCGTTTTCCTTATCCTTTTTCAATTTTTTATTGACATTTACTCTATACCCCTGTCTATTTTTCTATATTCTCCAGCCACATTTTAGTACTTTTTCTTTGATTTTCCCTTCAATTTCGACTGGTCTTCCATTCCGACCCAATGGACAGAAATTCCAACTCGCTAGATGCGCCTGTCACCAACAACCGTAACTAATATTTGAGCAGAATTTAATTAATTCCAACTATTCACTTCATTCTTATTCCAGTTAACCTTTATAAAGTTATGACGTTTCTTTCTATTGTAAGATTAGAGGGACACTCAGCAGAGCGCAGACCTCCGCCGAAGCAGTTTATTTCTTAACTTTTTTATAAACCTTGACCTTTGACCTTAACATGTATTAATAGGCGTGGATTTTCATAGTCAAATATGAACCAAGTTGGAAGTCTCTGTGATAACGATGTCCAAACTTATGGCTGATTAGTTGAATTGGACATTTTGCTTGACCTTGAATTGACCTTTTACCTTGACCTTCCAACAATTAATCCAATCGGCTTTTTACATACCAGTTAATACCTACAAGTTTCATTACCCTACGATTATAATTGTGACCAGGAAGCTGTCCCAAAACAAACAAACACACAAAGAAACAAATAGGGCTGGAAACATAACCTTCCAACTTCGTAGGCGAAGGTAAAAATGGAAAATATTCTTGAAGTAACATTATGATATTTTAACTTAGTCAATTCCAAAGGTCATAATCCGTCATTATTTTCCCAACATTTTTAAATATCTAGAAACTAAAGGATTCTATGTCGTTGGCAATACTGGGAATATTGACCCTTTTAAAGTGAAACTGCCAGTTACGGAATATTTGATATTAAACGATACATTCATGCATAAAAACATACACATACACACACACACATATATATATGTATATATACACAGTATATACACAGTATTTATAGAGTATATATCGATACACACAAAAACTGGCCACTCCCCAGACATCAATAAGGACATGTCTGAGGCCTTTGTCCTGCAGTGGACTTGAAACGGCTGTATTTGTTGTAGTATATATGATGCAACCATGCTTGTAAACAACAAATGCCAAAGGATGAGCTATGGACTAATTATTTTGCCATTAAGGTACATTTATGAAACGTAGGCCCTATGACCAGTTACTGGGGCCAGGAAGTCCATTCAGCATCCCAATATAGCTTCACTAAAACCGTGAAGATGCCCAATATAGGTACAGGAAAACCTTGAGGTTGCCCAAAATAGCTACGAGGAAACCTTGAAGTTACCCAATATAGCTACACGAAAACCGTGAAGATGCCCAATATAGCTAGAGGAAAACCTTGAGGTTGCCCAAAATAGCTACGAGGAAACCTTGAAGTTACCCAATATAGCTACACGAAAATGCTGAAGTTGCCCAAAATAGCTATAAGAAAACCTTGAAGTTACCCAATATAGCTACACGAAAACCTTGAAATTGTACTGTTAAGTAAAATCTAAATAAACTGTACACTTAAGGGTACACTCGGGCACACTATTCTATCTTATTTTTCTTCCTCTTGTTTTGTTAAAGATTTTATGGTTTATATAGGAGAGATTTATTTTAATGTGGTTGCCCTTCTTGGAATATTTCATTTTTCCTTGTTTCCTTTCCTCACTGGGCTATTTTCTGTTGGAGCCCCTGTGGTTATAGCATCCTGCTTTTCCAACTAGGGCTGTAGCTTAGCAAGTAATAATAATAATAATAACAATAATAATAATAATAATAATAATAATAA
>NC_090754.1:4186477-4191477 GCF_036898095.1 Palaemon carinicauda | reverse complement strand
TGTCCCCTCTTCTTTCACCCACCTTTCCAAACTATTCCCTACCATGTTTAGCTAGCTAACTGTCCCCTCTTCTTTCACCCACCTTTCCAAACTATTCCCTACCATGTTTAGCTAGCTAACTGTCCCCTCTTCTTTCACCCACCTTTCCAAACTATTCCCTACCATGTTTAGCTAGCTAACTGTCCCCTCTTCTTTCACCCACCTTTCCAAACTATTCCCTACCATGTTTTAGCTAGCTAACTGTCCCCTCTTCTTTCACCCACCTTTCCAAACTATTCCCTACCATGTTTAGCTAGCTAACTGTCCCCTCTTCTTTCACCCACCTTTCCAAACTATTCCCTACCATGTTTAGCTAGCTAACTGTCCCCTCTTCTTTCACCCACCTTTCCAAACTATTCCCTACCATGTTCAGCTAGCTAACTGTCCTCTCTTCTTTCACCCACCTTTCCAAACTATTCCCTACCATGTTCAGCTAGCTAACTGTCCTCTCTTCTTTCACCCACCTTTCCAAACTATTCCCCTACCATGTTCAGCTAGCTAACTGTCCTCTCTTCTTTCACCCACCTTTCCAAACTATTCCCTACCATGTTCAGCTAGCTAACTGTCCTCTCTTCTTTCACCCACCTTTCCAAACTATTCCCTACCATGTTCAGCTAGCTAACTGTCCTCTCTTCTTTCACCCACCTTTCCAAACTATTCCCTACCATGTTTAGCTAGCTAACTGTCCCCTCTTCTTTCACCCACCTTTCCAAACTATTCCCTACCATGTTTAGCTAGCTAACTGTCCCCTCTTCTTTCACCCACCTTTCCAAACTATTCCCTACCATGTTTAGCTAGCTAACTGTCCCCTCTTCTTTCACCCACCTTTCCAAACTATTCCCTACCATGTTTAGCTAGCTAACTGTCCCCTCTTCTTTCACCCACCTTTCCAAACTATTCCCTACCCATGTTCAGCTAGCTAACTGTCCCCTCTTCTTTCACCCACCTTTCCAAACTATTCCCTACCATGTTTAGCTAGCTAACTGTCCCCTCTTCTTTCACCCACCTTTCCAAACTATTCCCTACCATGTTTAGCTAGCTAACTGTCCCCTCTTCTTTCACCCACCTTTCCAAACTATTCCCTACCATGTTTAGCTAGCTAACTGTCCCCTCTTCTTTCACCCACCTTTCCAAACTATTCCCTACCATGTTCAGCTAGCTAACTGTCCTCTCTTCTTTCACCCACCTTTCCAAACTATTCCCTACCATGTTCAGCTAGCTAACTGTCCTCTCTTCTTTCACCCACCTTTCCAAACTATTCCCTACCATGTTCAGCTAGCTAACTGTCCTCTCTTCTTTCACCCACCTTTCCAAACTATTCCCTACCATGTTCAGCTAGCTAACTGTCCTCTCTTCTTTCACCCACCTTTCCAAACTATTCCCTACCATGTTCAGCTAGCTAACTGTCCTCTCTTCTTTCAACCACCTTTCCAAACTATTCCCTACCATGTTTAGCTAGCTAATTATCCTCTCCTCTTTCACCCACCTTTCCAAACTATTCCCTACCATGTTTAGCTAGCTAACTATCCTCTCTTCTTTCACCCACTTTTCCAAACTATTCCCTATCATATTTAGCTAGCTAACTATCCTCTCTTCTTTCACCCACCTTTCCAAACTATTCCCTACCATGTTTAGCTAGCTAACTATCCTCTCTTCCTTCACCCACCTTTCCAAACTATTCCCTACCATGTTTAGCTAGCTAACTATCCTCTCTTCTTTCACCCACCTTTCCAAACTATTCCCTACCATGTTTAGCTAGCTAACTATCCTCTCTTCTTTCACCCACCTTTCCAAACTATTCCCTACCATGTTTAGCTAGCTAACTATCCCCTCTTCTTTCACCCACCTTTCCAAACTAGTCCCTACAATGGTTAGCTAGCTAACTATCCTCTCTTCTTTCACCCACCTTTCCAAACTCTTGCTTACCATGTTTAGCTAGCTAACTATCCTCTCTTCTTTCACCCACCTTTCCAAACTATTCCCTACCATGGTTAGCTAGCTAACTATCCTCTCTTCTTTCACCCACCTTTCCAAACTAGTCCCTACAATGGTTAGCTAGCTAACTATCCTCTCTTCTTTCACCCACCTTTCCAAACTCTTGCTTACCATGTTTAGCTAGCTAACTATCCTCTCTTCTTTCACCCACCTTTCCAAACTATTCCCTACCATGGTTAGCTAGCTAACTATCCTCTCTTCTTTCACCCACCTTTCCAAACTATTCCCTACCATGGTTAGCTAGCTAACTATCCCCTCTTCTTTCACCCACAATGTTTAGCTAGCTAACTGTCCTCTCTCTTTCACCCACCTTTCCAAACTATTCCCTACCATGTTTAGCTAGCTAACTATCCTCTTTTCTTTCACCCACCTTTCCAAACTATTCCCTACCATGTTTAGCTAGCTAACTATCCCCTCTTCTTTCACCCACCTTTCAAAACTATTCCCTACCATGTTTAGCTAGCTAACTATCCTCTCTTCTTTCACCCACCTTTCAAAACTATTCCCTACCATGTTTAGCTGGCTAACTATCCTCTCTTCTTTCACCCACCTTTCCAAACTATTCCCTACCATGTTTAGCTAGCTAACTATCCTCTCTTGTTTCCCCCCACCTTTCCTATCAACTAGAAAATAATTATTTTTTGTATTTCTCAACGAGCTGTGAAAATGATTCCATGCAGGAACGTAATGATTATATATTTTCAAAGACACTTTTCAGCTGTTGGGTCCAATTAATCACGGGAGAAAACACAGCAAGGAGTCCGAATTTCATCATAAAATCTTTATCTTAAAAAGTTTCTTTTTCAAAGTAATTATCACACGTCTCATTGGTGTGAATCACTGGCCCGTATCATGTCCAGTTCGTGTTACAAAAGATAGACTATTCGTATAGAAGTGTACGCGACGCATCAAAAATGAAAGATAAATATCTGGATATGCACACACACAGAGATTCATCCCTTTCCATCCCTCCCCCTTTAGCTAACTACAACACCGTAGTTTTGGCAATTTGTGGGAGATTATGGTTTCCGAGAGTGCCTCTCAGAGGACTTCTTCTTTTGAGGACAGGGAGAGACGGATTAGGCATACGTTTGGCAATGCCACTCAGTGTGACAGGAAAGAAGTATATGTACATATATATATATATATATATATATATAAATTATATATATATATATATGCATATATATATACACATTCATTAAATGTATATATATCTATACATATACACAAATATATATATATATAAATAAATATATATATATATATATATATATATATATACACACACATTCATTAAATGTATATATATCTATACATATACACAAATATATATATATATAATTATATATATATATATATAATTATATATATATATATATATATATATACACATTCATCAAATGTATATATACCTATACATATACACAAATTTTTATTTACATATATGTATATATATATATATATATTCATATATATATATATATATATATATATATAATATTTACTTGGAATTCGAATTCTGTTTTAGAAATATTTGTAATAAAAAGAATACCAGAACTAGAGGGACACTTAGTAGAGCGCAGACCTCCACAGTGGCAGCTTATTTCTCCACCTTCTCCTAGACCTTGACCTTTGACCTTAACATGAATTAACTGGCGTGGACTTTCATATACTAAAATATGAACCACGTTTGAAGTCTCTGTGACAACGATGTCCAAACTTATGGCTGATTACATGAGTTGGACATTTTGCTTGACTGTGACCTTGACCTTGACCTTCCAAAATTTAATAATTTCCAGCTTTTTACATAACACCTAATCTCTACAAGTTTAATTACTCTATAATGAAAATTGTGGCTAGGAAGCTGTTCAAAAACAAACAAAGACACACACAAACAAACAATCACAAACAGGGGGTAAAACATAACCTCGTTCCAACTTCGTTGGCGGAGATAGTAATAAAAATACCGTAAAAATCAGGATATTGAATCGGAATTGTTATTCAAGAGGAAATTTAGGGGAACTGGAATGAAATAAAGAAATGAAAGAGGGAAGGATGGGGGGAATAAGGCGTAATCGAAAATGATTAAACTGGAATGTGAAGAAAATAAAAAGGGGGAACGAAAAGAAAGATGAGTGGAAATGGAGAAGAAAATTAAGGGAGAGGGGCGTGAATAGCATGGAATATGATAAAGAAGAGAAGGGATTGAAATATGAATCTGGAAATGGAAGAATGTGGGATAACAGAACGGTATAAAATTACAAGAAAGGAAGGAATTGAGAAAAAAAGGAATAAATATTTGTAAATAGAAAAATCATAAGATGAAATAATATAGAATATGAACAAATAATATAATTAATATATAAAATAGAATAAGAAATATACATGTAAAAGAAATCAAGATAAAAAATAGAAAATAGAAAAATGGTGTGAGAAATGAAATATTATAGAATATAATCAAATAATATAAAAGATATATAAAATAGAAATAAGAAAAAATTACATATAAAATCAAGATAAAAACTAAAATATTAAATCGAAAAAATGATGATTCGAGAAATCATGAAAAGAAATACTATAAAAAATTAATATAGATGAAAAATAGAAATAAAATAATCACATGAAAAATAAATCATAAAAAAAAAAAAAAAAAAAAAAAAAAAAAAAAAAAAAAAAAAAAGTCGAAAATGGATAGCTAGGATAATTTCTTCCAGTAGGTAGGGGAGGGGAAAGAGAGGCGATTTGAACGAATGCAAACACCCTTATTTTTAAAAAATGAAACCTGGGAGCCCTATTTTCAAAAAATGATAGAACCTTCGTCATCGTCTCCGTCGTCTTCGTGGTCTGTGTCTTCATCGTCTTCGTGTGCGTCGTCTTCGTCTGCGTCGTCTTTTTCAGGTAGGCAGAGGAAGGGACAGAGAGACGATATGAACGGATGCAAACACCCTTATTTTTAAAAAAAT
>NC_090754.1:4173820-4185977 GCF_036898095.1 Palaemon carinicauda | reverse complement strand
TCTTTTAGGTTGCCAAAGACGGTAAAGGGATCGGTTGCTAGTAGAGTTCCCCTCTCAGCCACGAGTCGACGCAACGCACTCTAGCTCTTGCTTACTTTAGGCGGGAAAAATCTCGTTCCATCTTGTGTATTAATACAATATATACTGTACATAGTGTGTGCGAGTGTCAGTACGTCATCTCTGTTCCTGATAACTTTATCATTTTAAATTATCATCATATTAAAAAACATTAGTTTTTAATCACTACGTCGTGGGAAAACCTTTGTGTAACTCATTTTTACAAGATATAATGAACAAAATGTAACGAGTTACACACACACACACACACACACACACACACATATATATATATATATATATATATATATATATATATATATATATATATATATATATATATATAATGTCTATTTGAGTGTACCGGTTTTCCGAGTTGCACCATGTGGTCGTCTTCAGCCGGTTTGCATGTGATGGGGAAGTAAAAACTCTACCTCCCCCCCCCCCCCCCCCCTATTTCACGACCGCTGGCGTCGACCTTTCTTCCCTTTCTTATCAGCGCTAATGCCATCAAAAAGAAGATATTTGTCTTATTTTTATGACTGCATTAATGAAGTGGAATAATTTGAATATTCAAACACTATAATATCCAATACAGGATCTTTAGAATTTGAGTTTAATGAAAGATTAAAAAACGCAAATCAGACAAAGACTAGGTTGAGTAAAATCTGGAAATCAAATCACCTGAAATTACATATAAAAATTTAGGCTATACATCAGTTTGGTGAGATCGGTGTAACTGTATGGACATGAGTCGTGGTATGACAATGAAACAATTTCAACAGATTTTGTAGATTTGAGAACAAAGAACTCAGAAAAAATATTGCTAGTTAAATGGAAGGACAGGATTAGAAATGAAACTATGAGAGAGATTACTCAAGTGCCATATGTGGATGAGATCCTGGTGAGGGGTTGATGGAAATGGTTTGGGCATAATCTTCGCACTCCCCAAGAGAGATTACTTTACCAAACTTTCAATTGGGCTCCACAAGGCACTAGAGGAGTTGGAAGACCCAGGCGTACATGGTTGAGGACTATGAAGCGTGACATAGGAGATGATGAATAGAGAAGTATTGATATAAAAGCTCAAGATAGAGACAACTGGCAAAATCTAACCAAGGCCCTTTGCATCAATAGGAGGAGATGATGATTATGTTATAAATATACATATGTGCCATATGTAGATGAGATCATGGTGAGGGGTAGATGGAGATGGTTTGGGCATGGTTTGGGCATACTCTTTGCGCTCCCCAAACTTTCAACTGGGCTTCACAAGACATTGGAAGAGTTGGAAGACCCAGGCCTACATGGCTGAGTACTATGAAGCGTTTCAATTTAAAAGATCAAGATAGAGACGGCTGACGAAATGTAACTGAGGCCCTTTTCGTCAATATGCGTTGGAGGATATTCTGCATAACATACATGTATATATAATAATGAGATAGTTTAATCATGTTCACATAACGATGATTTTTGTTTTTGGTAAAATAACAATATGCATAGCTATAGTCATCAATACTGCATCAGACCTGCGAAAAGGTATCGGTAGTAGGCACTTTCTTCCATACACCTTACTATAGACGTATTCTTTTCAGCACTTCTGATATCCTAATAAGAGAGCAAAGAAGTCCTCTTCACTCATTAATGAAAAGATTAGGTGTGCGCTAAGTCCTTTCTTTCCTCGCATAATCTTTTAATGCAAACTAAGTGAGGATTGTGGCTCCTATTTCTTGCCTCGGAAAGGGAATGATGATGAACATTTTGCTGGTTTGATCTAGAAAAAAGATGAAAACATTTTGAATGGAAATGCCCATCAACATCATAGAACAGCATTACTTTCTTTCGAGATTTGGTAATGATAGTATAAAGAAGCTCATACTAGACCAAGTTTTTGGCATTGTAAAGCATATTTCTAAAGGCAGCAGCGGATATTTTTTCTTTGATCACCAGTGAATTGAATGAAACACTTAGCATATTTACTGCTATCATAAAGTATAGCATATCATTACATTTGCAAGATTAATCAGAACTACAAAAGATTACACCGATGTCGGATCACATAGAAATTACCTTCACACCAAAAGACACATGCGAGATGAGAGCAAGCTTGATATATATATATATATATATATATATATATATATATATATATATATATATATATATATATATATATGTGTGTGTGTGTGTGTGTGTATACAGTATATATATATATATATATATATATATATATATATATATATATATATATATATATATACATATATATATATATATATATATACATATATATATATATATATATATATATATATATATATATATATATACATATATATATATATATATATATATATATATATATATTTATATATATATATATATATATATGCATAAATACACACACACACACACATATATATATATATATATATATATATATATATATATATATATATATATATATATATATATATATATACAAATTGCAAGATAGACCAGTTAGTTAAACATTATCGACTGCTTTCGAAGATTTTGCACACCGTGCTTTTTTTAATCGTGGATTCCTATCTTCTGAGATTCCGTATATTTTACCAAACACTCATTTCACTCCTTATGTCAACAGACGTATCTTCCGCCTTTAACGTTTAAAATTTCTATATTTTGAAGAGGTGGTATCACAACGTATAATGTGAAAATCTACTTTGTTGTGCTGGCATTGATCAAGCAGTGGAAATGAATGTAATGCACATTGATTTGTTTTCATATAAGGTATTGCTTTTTTTTTGTGTGTGTGTGTGTGTGTGTGATCCGGGAGTTTTCTCTGTTGAATTAATGTGATTGGTGCTTTTTTTTATTTATTTTTTATTTAATTTTTTCATTTTTTTTTTCTTTTAGAGGAAACGTGGTGTACGCCTGCTTCGTGCTGTTAGGGCTTGGGACTCTGTTGCCATGGAATTTCTTCATCACAGCGCAGTCGGTGAGTATATGCTATACACTTTTAGTGAGCGAGTCGTTGTTTAATTGTCTCGTTCATTAATCATTTCTCGTGGAGACAAGAGAGCCAGTGAGTGTTTATAAGGCTGATATTGTATGTTGTTAGATCGCAAAGCCAAGTGTCAAAAGAAATTAATTTCTTTTCCCTTTAGGAATTACGATTCTGAATTCGGGAGAACGAGAAACAAATGCGCAATTATTGCTTCCATGTAATGAAATAGAATCAAAACCAAATTAATTACATTCTTAATATCTTTATTTATTTTCACTAGCCATACTCACTCAACTCGGTTTAATATCTTAAAATTTTTTCATAAATATTTATCATAGAAAATTGTCTACTGTGAGAACGTTATCATCCATACGGCGCAGTTCGAAAACTTTCCGAGATATCTTAATAAAGATAAGATATCTTTTCAGCTCAAAATTTTCAAACGATGATAAACAGATCTGTAATTGGTATTTCAATGTCAGACAATGAAAGAAAAAAAAGAAGGAAAAATAGGTCTATTATTCAATAACAAAAAAATTTGAAATACAATTTCATCACAAAGAAAAGAAACATTTGCAACATTCTCTTACTTTCCAAAACGTTATTTCTTATCTTTCTTATCACTGGGGAGAATGAAAAGAAACTTAATCTAAGAAAGAAAAACACTAGCTCCTCATTTTAGTATTGACAGGGGAAAAGAAAACTAAGTTACTTAAGGAAAATATAACAGTTATAAACATTCATGTATTAGAGTAACTGACAAATGATGCTGCTTTTTCCAGTAAATTGGAATCGAAGATTGTCATTGTACCCAATAAATTAGAATAGATCTAATAAAATATTGTTATAAACTACCTATTTTCTACTTGAAGGAAATTATCCCATAAACACAGAATTATTTTTCATTTCATCAGTAATTCATTTGTTTGACGAAGTTTTATGTCTTCTCACAACGGATTTTGTTCATCCGTTAATATTTAGTTTTTTATAAATAATGTTCGGTACAAGATATATGGATCTTAAAATGGAATGTTGTTTTGACTGGCTTTCTCTTGGGAAACTTCCTAATGAGAAAAACGCCTCGTTATAGAAACTATTGAAAACTTCTGCTTTTGGTCACTAGAACTGAAAGGATTTTAGGAAACAAGTTAATGGAAAATAAAAGCCCCGTTCTATGTATTTCGCCATAACATTTGTTTTTCTTTTTTTTTCTTTTCTTTTTTTATTAGAATTTAATGGATGTATTTATTCCTCCTTTCAGTATTGGGACTACAAATTCCGCGATGTAACACCTACGAACGATTCGAGCCAAGTGACGGAAGTGGCTGGCATGGAAAGGACTTTTCTACAGAACCTGTATGTGCCGATGCAAGTGTGCTTCTCTCAGATACCCAACTTTGTTTTCCTGTTCATCAACATGCTCTTCAGCCACAAGTAAGTTTCCCTTCACACATTTTGTTTGGCCTATGAGGATGTCCGTGCAATTTGGCTACTTTATGAGAGGTTTTCCAATATCATTAAAATACACGAGGTTTGAAGTTTGACAACTGAAAACAAGACGGATAACGTTCAGTTACAGATTGTGGGCGATTTAAAGTTTATATTTTGGTTGGCTTTGTCAAAAAAAAAAAAAAAAAAAAAAAAAAAAAAAACAATGCAGCTTAGGTCTGTGTCAAATTTTATAGATTAGATATATTACCATAGAAATTGACAAATTACGGATTTTGCAAACCATTTTATGGAAAACCTGTTTTCAATCCAAGATCTAATAATGTATTCCAGTTATATTGAAAGATAATCCTCCGTTGGTTCTTTATACGTTATTTTTTCATTCAATAGTCTACAATAGTCCGTTTTAAGACAATGCAAACAAGTAGTATTTTAGAGTTTGAACTTTGAATCAAGATTAGACGTGTGATCTGTCAAAATTACATTTGATCAAATTTCATTGCTACAAAGTATACAGCCTTGAAGGTTTAAAGGCCGCTCATTAATGGCAGGGGCAAGGGACAGTGACATTGCCCTATCGAGTAGGACAATGCCCTAGAGACTGACCATATATACATATGACCAGCGCCCAAGCCCCCTCTCCACCAGAGCTAGGACCAAGGAGGGCCAGGCAATGGCTGCTGATGACTCAGCAGATAAACCTATAGGCTCCCCCGAAGCCCCATCCTTAACTCACAAGGATGGTGAGATGGCAGCGACCAAAGAAACTAACGAGTTTGAGCGGGACTCGAACCCCAATCTAGCGTTTACCAATCAGTAACGTTACCACATCGACAACGACAACCTTAAATATTTGCTCATAATTTTATCAGCCCTTAAATATTTCATCATTGTATCTGGCCTTAAATGTTTCCTCATCATGATATTGGCCCTTAAAAATTTGCTCATCATTGTATCGGCCCTTAAATATTTCATCATCATTGTATCGGCCCTTAGATATTTCCTCATCATTGTATCAGCCCTTAAATATTTGCTCATCATTGTATCAGCCCTTAAATATTTCCTCATCATTGTATCGGCCCATAAATATTTCATCATTATATCGGGCCTTAAATATTTGCTCATCATTGTATCGGCCCATAAATATTTCCTCATCATTTTATCAGCCCTTAAATATTTCCTCATCATTGTATCAGCCCTTAAATATTTCCTCATCATTATATCGGCCCTTAAATATTTCCTCATCATTATATCGGCCCATAAATATTTCCTCATCGTTGTATCACCCCTTAAATATTTCCTCATCATTGTATCGGCCCTTATATATTTGTTCATCATTATATCAACCTTTAAATATTTGGTCACCGTTGTATCGGCCCTTAGATATTTCATCATTATTATATCGATCCTTCAATATTTGCTTATCATTATACCAGCCCTTAAATATGTTCTTATCACTATGTTGTCCCTTAAATATTACCTCATCATTGTATCGGCTCTGAAAAAAAAATTTGTCATTAAACATCGATCTCTAGATATTTACTCATCATCATAGGAGCCCTTGAATGTTTTCTCATCATTATATCGGCACTTAAATGTTTTCTCATCATTATATTGGAACTAAAATATTTTCTCATCATTAAATCGGCCCTTGAATATTTTCTCATCATTATATCGGCCTTTAGATCTTTCCTCATCATCACATGTTCCCTTAAATATTTGCTCAACATCATATCGGCCTTAAATATTTGCTCATCCAACAGAGTATACTGCCAAACCCATTATCGTATCAATCGCTTTAATCCAACTGTAAACACTTTCGTTCAACAATTTTAGACGTTTAATTCCTTTGTTTTCCCTCATTTGATCAGGATTCCTTTGAGGGTGAGACTCCTGACCTCCCTCACGCTCATGATTCTCCTATTCTCCGTCACAACGGCTCTCACTCAAGTCAACACCGATGGCTGGCAGACAGGATTTTTCGCAATAACCATCATTGTCATCTTTTTCATTAACAGTGAGTAAAAGAGAAAGATTTTTTTTTCTAAACCAGGACCCCTATGTGTTTTTCCTACTTTAATTATTATTATTATTATTATTATTATTATTATTATTATTATTGCTAACACCCTAGTTGGAAGACAAGAATGCTATAAGCCCAAGGAAAAAATAGCCAAATGAGGAAAGGAAATAAATGAAAAAACTGTAAGGGAAGTAATGAACAATGTCAAACATTTTAATAATATTAACAACATTAAAATAAACTTTTCATAATAAAAACATTTTTTTTTTCAATGTTGAGGCTTTGAGCCCCTTTTTGATGAAGTGCCTATATAAACTATGACATGAGACTTACGCCAGCCTGTTCAACATAAAAACTTTTGCTGCAAGTTTGAACGATCAAAGTACCTCTGATACAATTGTCTGATTTGATAATCCGTTGTGTGTGATTAGGATATTATTACTTGGAAAAGGTCAACTTGGCTTATGTTTTTTTTTCTTTTTTTTCCCTTTTTTTAACTTTATTAGGTTCAGGAGCAATTTTCCAAGGAGGCCTCTTCGGTGTAGCCGGACTGTTCCCCGAAAGATTCATGACGGCTGTCATGTCAGGTCAAGCCATCGGTGGCGTCTTTGCGTCTGCTGCACGCATTGTCTCTCTGTCGGTAGGAGCGGCGGACGCCACTTCAGCCTTCATTTATTTCATGGTTGCTGTGGCTGTCATGATTTTGACTATGGGTGGTTACGTCTACATGTCAAAAACTGTAAGTACTTGCCTATATCTATTGCTGTTTTATTTGTTATATGATGCACGCAAAAATTTGGACTACTAGGAAATTTCTTTATTCTTTATAATTAAATAAATAATTTGTCTTTTTCAGCTATTCTTTCATGCCCTATCTTTATTCCAAAATTATCAGTTACAGACAATGCCATTAATTTATATTCCTCAGGACTTCTACAAGTACTATGTCAACCGTCAAGACCCTATAACTAATGATGCAGACCAATCTGAGAAGCTGAGCAAGGGTCCGGCAGAAGAAGAAGAAAAGGGCAGTTTTCTGTCCGGCCACTTGGAGATCATGAAAGAGATTTGGCCTGTGGCCCTTTCTGTCACCGGCGTGTTCTTCGTGACTCTGGCTGCCTTCCCAGTCTTGTGCGTCAAAGTTATGTCGACGTCAAGCAACGACACCTGGAGAAGTAAGTTTGCCTAGAGACTTTTTTTTGTAAATCTGCTTATAAAAACAAAGAGTTATCATTCTAGAAACTTAAAATATTTGCAATATATCTCAATGCAAACTTCAAGTCCCCTCTCCTATACAGAGTAATTGGTAATGAAATCATTTCCCATGGTTCTTGCAGACATTTATTTTCAACCTGTTGCAACCTTCTTGCTGTTCAACGTCGGGGACTACGTAGGCCGACTGTCGGCTGGATTCATCTTGTGGGTAAGTTAACAACACTACTAATGCTTGGGGCACTTCTCTGAATTCCATAACGTACCCTCCTCGGTTTTCTTTGATCACAGAGTGCATTCATTTACAGCCCAACTGTGGGAAGCGTATGGTATAAATCTGATATTTTTTTTCTTCACAGCCTCGTAAGGGGTCATGGATTTTGTACTTGTTCGTACTGCTCCGCCTCGTGTTCATTCCCCTGTTCCTTCTATGCAACCACGACCCTAAGTCGAACATCCCAAGCGTCTTCACACACGATGCCTGGTACATTATCATCATGCTGCTCTTCTCTCTATCGAATGGATATTGCTCCTCGTTAGCTATGACTTATGGCCCCAAGTGAGTCACTCAAGGAAATTTAGTACTGGTATATAAACTTAATCTCTCTCTCTCTCTGTATATAAACTTAATTTCTCTCTCTCTCTCTCTCTCTCTCTCTCTCTCCTCTCTCTCTCTCTGTTATTATTTTTAGTAAATGACGGTCTACAAGTGCCCAAAAGTAAGAGACCATCTGGCCAAGGTCATATGGTTTTGAAATTTGAATGATTTATAGTCAGCTACATTTATGTAATCATTTTCATACTGATAAATGTAACCTTTAATTACTATAAAGACGAGTTTTCAATTTCATCTTTAAGAACCCAAGGTCAAAGCTTTAGATTATTAGTACTTTTTCTCTTTGTAGCCTCTTGCATATTTGACATCATTTCCATACGGATAAATTATAACGGTAAATCCGTATAAAAGATGTTTAGAATTTTAGTCCTTTATAAACGAAAAGCGTCATAAAATGACACAGTTTATTTTGTGTCACGCATTTGGGTGTATTAGCAGAAGAATGAGCTGTATTATTGGTTTCTGTTACGTTATATATAAATTATTTTTCATTATCCTGAAATTGGTTTTATTCAATTGCAGATCAATGACGTTAAGAAAATGGGTCTAACACATAAGCACTTTACAATGCCTTAAGAATATCAGATCTTGAAATTATTTTATGATTTTATTCCAGACGTTACTTGAAGTTAGAATATATTTGAGATACGTCATTCGTGCGTACTGAACAAACTAGATAAATCTTTACGGCATTATGTATTACAATAAGATTATGTTTTGATCCGCTGGAAAAACGCAACTGTCCATGCCAATTCCACTAATTCTGAAATGGTATTTCTTTTGCAGATTGGTATCTGAGTCTAAAGCCGAGAAAGCTAGCAGCATGATGGCCGCCATGTTGGGTCTTGGTCTCCTGTTGGGAGGCGTATCCTCCTTTGGTTTTGGCCTCATTAGCTAAGGAGGATGGGAAGCAGGGCGATTAGCACACACATTTGGATGACTCATCAGTTATCCTAATATTAAGGCTGTGTACATAATAAATATAATCAACAAGGATGAAATTATTCAGTGGCAGTATAAAGTACAGTATTAAAGACAGCTTTTACAAAAATGAAGGATCAGAATCCTGAAATAATATCTGATTATATTTCACTTTTTTTTCTAGGATCAAATTGAATCGAAATCCCAGGAAGGAAAAGGTACTTTTATATCTTGCTTTTTATGGGGTTCTTAACGTCTTTCTATCGAAATGTCTCGATAGATGAGGAGTCCTGGTGAAAACAAAATAATAAATAGCAGCTCTAGTCTTTTGGTTAACTATTTTTCTTAAATTAATCTTATCAGGACCACTTTCATAAAACCTATTAACGAGATGATAAAATGGGAAGCTAACGTCAAAAAATTCGTTGTTTTCTTCTGATAACTTTGTTATCGAACCAATGATAGTCAGCATAGATTACAATAGGCCATTCTGAAACTAGTCATGATTCTTTTTTAAGATACTTTTTTGACTTGATTGTAACGATAATGAGTAGTCTCCACTGTCTATCTCTGTTCTTACACTTTCATCATAAGTATTCAGTGCTGTGTTATGCTCTTGCAGGGAGAGATAAGCACATTTAATTTAGAGAAATCTCAGTACTATATTTTGTATTAGTGTAATTTTATATTTTCTCGGAATTTTTCTTAATACTTAGGACCAAGATATGGGCACAAGAGTAAGGAGAATATTTTTTAAAGGTTAGACGGAATTATCTAGCATCAAGATAATCAAACATTCCTTATCCTGTTTTTTCCTGCCATGAATCAGAGATCCAGTCATTGCTCCACAAAATCTCCAATGTTTTCATGGTGCCTTGATGCCTTTAATTTTGTTCATACTGCATATTTGGAAGAAACGGATAAGTAGTCTTGTGAATATATTTGCCGTAAGTACAAGATAAATTATCCCTAAGTCTCGTAGTGAAAAGCGATCACTACGAAATTCAACGGTTGGCACGGTTACGAAAGGGGCAGTAAAAACTGCTAGATGTGACAACTTCATTGCATTTGCAGTTAACTCTGGATTTGAAAATCAGTCTAGTAATGGAAAGAAAACTTTGATATTGCATCCTTTTACGTTTTTCATATTTTAATGCCTGAATATTAATCTGCTGATTTAACTTCGTGACATGTTCCATCTTTCCACTTTTCCTCTCGTTTCGTCTTATTCTTTTTCCAAACGTTGCCAGTAAATTCTTTGTATTTCAGAGAAAAGTCATAGTTAAAAACAGTTGAATCTATTTCCATAAAAAGACGAAAGTTTTATATTTATGTATTAAGTTATTGTTCGCGCTTAGTATGAATGAGACACTTTTTTGTCTCGAAAGATAGGAGCAAATGACAGATTTTGATATGGAATGAAATGTTGACTTACAAAATAAAATGTTCATAAATAACGAGTTTGCTTTTATACTTATAAACCCTAAAGTAAGAAAGGTGTGTGCAATCACTCAGGGGAGATAAATGTCATTGTTAAATCATTTTGTGTGTAATAGATCATTTAAAAGCCTATACAAATGAGTTCTCTTGGCTAACGAATTGTTTTTTAACATGTTCAGTTGGTCATTACATGCTGCCAGACAAAGCTGTCTAGGCCTTTAGTGAGACTTTGAATTTCAGACCTTTATAAACGAGCTAAGTTTCACGCAGAACATTTCTAATATCTAAATCCTTAATCACTTCATAGAAAGGTGCTGCACGGCAAGAAGAAAACACCATTTAAAATTTACATGGAAAGTTTTCCTTTACCTGACAGACAACTCGTCAGTATCTATCAGACTAGTGTACGCGACGCATCAATAAGGAGGGCTAAATATATAGATATGCACACACACATTCAACCCTACCCACCTTCTCTCACTTTCCTAACTACTTCTCACGGTAACCCCCTCTCACCAGGGTATGACAACACCCTTCCCCCACACGAGGGACGAGAAGAGACCGAGTAGTCATAGGTTTGGCAGTGCCGATTAGCGTGGCATGATATATATATATATATATATAATATATATATTTATATATATATACATATATATATATATATATATGTATATATATAGATATGTTTATATATATATATATATATATATAATATATATATTTATATATATATACATATATATATATATATATGTATATATATAGATATGTTTATATATATATATATATATATAGATATATATATATATATATATGTATATATAGATATATATAGATAGATGGATATATATATATATATATAGATATATAGATGGATATATATATAGATAGATATAGATAAATAGATAGATAGGAAGACACTTGTTCTTTGATGTATAGATTACTAGGTCTTGAGAAACTGCAAAGGTAGCTTGATGTCTGTCTGGTTGGGATAAGTGTATTTATGCAAGAGTTTTCCTTAAAGGAAAATGAGACACAAGCGATCACTGTAACAAAATGTATGGAGACCTTCACATACAAAAATACCTCAAAATACTTTTAAGGTTAAAGTAGGTTGTACTGTATACAGAGGGGCGGAACGCAATGTAATCAAGGGTCTTAAAAAGCAGTCCTTGAATCCCCCTTATTCTATAATTTTCTTCAGAAAGGGAATAGAAGGGGTGAAACTAAGCGATATTGGAAGAACTAAAGACAACAATAAAATTTAATCTGCTTACCACCCTTATATATATATATATATATATAAATATATATATATATATGTATATATATATATATATATATATATTTGTCACTATGCTGGGGGAAGGATCAGAAAAACGAAATTCTTGGACTAGCGCTTTCGTATTGTCATACCTCTTCAGGTCCAATTGGACCTTTAGAGGTATGA
>NC_090754.1:4161520-4164020 GCF_036898095.1 Palaemon carinicauda | reverse complement strand
AAGAATATGTTTTACATTAAATTTCCTTAGAGTTTCATTGAAAAGGTCTCTTGTGAAATTAGTACCCCGATCACTATTTCTTTTGGGAATCCATAAGTGGTGAAAACTTTGAGGTGTTTCACAATATTTCTAGCACAAATGTTACCAAGGGGAATTTCAACAGGGTATCTAGTGGTAGGACAAAGCATAGTCAAAATATAATGATTACCTTTTTTTGTTTTTGGCAATGGGCCTACACAGTCAATTATGACTTTACTGAAAGGTTCGTGTGGTATTACAATTGGCACGAGGGGTGTTTTTGGAATTACCTCGTTAGGTTTTCCAACTACTTGACACACATGAAACTATAACAAATTCAAATACATCATGTTTTATACCTGGCCAAAAGAAATCATTAGCTATACGTTTGTAAGTCTTTGACACTCCTAAATGTGAATCTGCTTGATAAGCAACACTCAAAATATTCTTACGTAAAGTTAATGGTACTACAAGTGGTTCTTTATTAGCCCAGGTATCATTAGATGACAGCTTTCTAGGTCGGTACAGCCTAAACAGGACTCCTTTATCAAAGTAATAGCCAGGTACCTTACCTTCCTTAGTGGAAGCTTGTTTAAGTGCATTAGTTAAAGTCGCATCTGCTCGTTGTAAGTTTATCAATTTAGAATTAGTACAGGGAATGTTTGTCTTTACTATACCTGGGACACCTTCATTCACAGCTTGTTTGGCTTTTGCCCTAGTTACAACAGCAACAAAATTCTCAATCTGGTCACATCGATCAGTGTCTACTTCAGTTTCTACTTCCTCAATGTCATGTTCACCTAAGTCACTAATGAAATTACTTTCTTCAATGAAATGTTCAAAGATATCCAAATCATTAGAGTTATTATACAGTGGCTGATTATACAAAATAAGGTTAGGCAAAGTTACTTGACCAGCTAAATCATTCCCAAGTAATACTTTAACATCATGTACAAGGAATGGAGGGTTGATACCAGCAATCTTTACTTTACCAGATACATATTCACAGTTTAAATTAAGCTCTGCTAAAGACAAACTGTTAGTGTTACTTAAATTCCTAACTAGGCTAGTACCTTTTCATCAAGCAAAGAAATTGCAGGCACTGCGCTATGTAAAATCATGCTTTGGGTTGACCCAGTATCACGCAAGATTCTTACTTTAACAGGAGTACCATTGGGTATTGTTACTGTACCCTCTGAAATATAATTAGCAAACAAGGCATCACTCTCAGGCGTACTACAATGCATAGTTCCTTTGCCTTTTACGCTAAATTTACTGTCTTTATATTTACCAGCATCGGGGTCGGACAGCTTAGAGCCAAAAAACTTAAGATTTCTTACAGGTTGGGTTTTCACATTCATTTATGTCATGACCTTGTTGTTTACAATATGAACAATAAATAACACCATCTTTCTCACCACTGAACCCTGTTGCTTTGCCTTTCTTTACAAACATCTCAGTACCTTTGTGTTTTGTGTATCAAGAAAAAATGGTCAGATAACATAGATTTTTTTAAATCCTCTTCCTCACGGTCAGCAATATGCATTCTAATATTTTGTGGCAGTTTTCTCATGAATTCTTCAGTCACAATCAGGTTAACGAGTTCCTCAAAATTATTAACATCGGCAGCCTCAAGCCATTTATTAAATAATCTTAGGTTTTCATTTGCAAATTCATACCAAGTTTGAGCATTTGATTTAATGTATTGTCTAAATCTTTGTCTAAGACCCTCGGCAGTTACCATGTATGCATCTAAAATAGCTTGCTTAACTACTGTATAATTTCTTTCCCCTACTAAATTACTAACCACTATAGCAGCTTTACCCTGGACTTTGGATTTAATTAACCAAACCCATTGATCTACTGGCCATTTCGTATTTGAGGCCTTATCTTCGAAATTACGGAAAAAATAATCTACATCTGTTTCTGTAAATTCAGGGACTAACTTTAAACTCTTAGTCAAGTCAAACTTTAGTGGTTGATTAAATTCTAGGTTCATTTGTCTTATACGTTGTTTTACACTAATCCTACTTCTTTCAATTTCCATATTCTGAGTTAGACTAGCTTCATGATCAAATCTAGCTTTCTCAATTTCTAGCTCATACTTTTTCCTTTCTTTATCTATGGCCAACTTGTGTCTCTCTCTCTCAATATCTACCTCTAACTTTACTTGTTCTAACTGTATGGATAACCTCATATGCTCAACGTATGAGCTCTTTCTTCGTACTCATTTATTTCCTAGCCTCGTGTTCTTCTACACTTTCCTCCTCTACAAGATATTCTAAAATGGCATTTTTTATGTCATCTTTCCTGTCTCTTGAACTAACAGTTACTTCAAACTTAGCTGCCAAAGCCAACAATTCACTCTTTTTAGCATACACTATAGTGTTAAGTTTTCCCTTAGGATCACTGAAAAATAAATCTACTGAAAACATTGTGACTGAAAATCCACAAGAGAAAGCAGCAAAGTCAACGAAAAGTG
>NC_090754.1:4121520-4141520 GCF_036898095.1 Palaemon carinicauda | reverse complement strand
CCCAGTAGTCTAAAGGTAGTATACCTTGGAACTATATTAAGGTACGTGCCAGGCGGCATGTTATATTATATACAGTAGCCAGTATTTTTACAGTATAGTATTTACTGCATGGAGAAAACTATAGTATGGAATATATCGTAACACTAAGTTTTTCCAACATGCTCGTGTTGTCTTGTACAGCCTTTTGTGAGACCGTACAGATGAAAAAAGTGAGTTCTTTCTTTATTAATTATCCAGTATATCAAAATTCTGTATATTGGTGTGAGCTACACCTACATTTTCCTCTGGAAATACCTTGATGGTTATTCTAGAATAAGATTAACCAAATAATTTTATTATCCGGAAGGTTACAGCAATTGGCTGGGAAGGAAATACAAGTGTGTGTCTTTCCTTCTTTCCTTTCTAGCTTAGTTATCTTTAAGGTATATATATTTTAACATTAGTTATCCAGTGATATGTTTTTCACTTGATACTCATGGAATTTTTTGTCTTTACAGGAGGACCATCCGAAGTGTGGTAGCATGTTCTGCAACGTCCGCAGTAAGAACTTCTGCGGACATGAGTTGTGTAGGAGGCACGCAGCATGCGCAGCCTCCAAAGATGATCTCCGGTATTGGGACCCTCAGGTATGTTCGATTTTTACTAACCTGATTACTGAAGCGTTTGACGCCCCTAAGTCGGCGGAGTCAAGGGACGCAGCTACGGAAAAGCTTCGAACCTGGGTGAGGGGCTTCCAGAAGAATACTTTCGGCCCCTATCTTCCAAGCGAGAAGATGAAGGCTTACCTTTTCCCCAAGGCATCAGCGGATGCAGTGATTCCCCAGCCTCAAGCGGAGATTCCTCTAGTTCAGATTCCGGTGGATTCTGAAGTCTCGGATGCCCTACAAGACATCCAACTGGACAATAGTATGTCTGAGGTGTCTGAGTATACCGAAAAGGACCTTCTGGCAGAAGGCCAAGAAGAGGAGCTGACCCAGTCTCCGGATACTGATCAGGAAGAAATCGACGAGGGGTCAGTTACTCTGGTTCAGGCCCCTGAACCTGTTCCCTCAACATCGTCTGCTATCCCAGATGACCTGGGAAGGACTCTTTCTTCCATCGTTGAAATGATTCAACAGATGCAGAAGAAGAATGACGAGAAGGAAGCTGCAATGAAGTTGGAGATGCGGAGACTTGCAGCCTCACGTGGGCCCCAGAAGAAGCTTAACGTGAAGGACCTTCCTTTGTGCTCGGATGCTAATCCTTGGAGGTATGCCGAGAAATGCCTATGACAACGGGAAAGATTGTCATTTCGGAGAAGCTGGGCTCAATTCCCTTTGAAGAAGTGGAATTCTGGCCCAACAAGGAGTCTTACCCAGACTGCTATGTCCGTCTTAGGAAGGAGCCACCCTCAAAGGAAGAGACGGAGCCGAAGGAGGTCATAGTTTTTTACCATAGTAAAGCACAAGCTTTACTATCGAGCTCAATGAAAGAGAAGGGCTTCACAAACTAAAAGGTACCTGCTTTGAGTAAGAAGCATCCTTCCTTTGTGGCCTCTCCTACCAGAGCCTTTCCCTTTATGGAGAAGGGATTTAAGGCTGTATTGAATGCGGTCGAGGCAGGTAAACCATGTCCCTCCTTGGAGGAGTGTAAACCTCTGTCCCTGACCTTACCCATGGACCAGAAAGACTGGAAGGATGTCCATCTTACCTTCTCAGTCGGGAAGTTGGAGGGTGATATTGCCAGATGTCAGTTCAGTGAAGACCTACCAAAGCTGTCTGATTTTCTCTTGCGCAGTGAGCAAGAGACAAAAGAGAGACTTGCTGCATCGATGTCTTTACAAACGACTCTGGAAACGATGGCAAGTGACCCCAAAGCTCAAGAAATGTTTATGGTAGTGGCCAAAACTCATCTGGCCACAGTAACAAAGGACCTCTACAGTTTTGTCAAAGCTAGGAGAGCTTGTAGAGAGTTCGTGTTCGCCTCGGCTGCGGTGAGGCATGAACCGAGGAAACTAATCTCCTCTTGCATATGGGGTAGAGACCTCTTCCCTAGCAAAGTGGTCAAAGAGATAGTGGATAAGGCCGCCACAGAAAATAGAAACCTTCTCCAGAAGTGGGGCCTATCTCTTAAAAGAAAGTCTTCCCCGGATGAGGGTCCCCAACCAAAAAGGAAGACTAAGAAGCCTAGGCTACCCTCTCTGGCAGCCAAACCTTACAGGCAGCAACAACAGCAACTTCCCATGACTGCAGTGCCCCAGATGGTGGCACAAACCCCAACCACGTACCAGTTGGTACTCCAAGCCGTGACAATGCAGTCTTCGGCATTTAACCCAGCATTCGAAAGGCAGTCAACTACCTTTTGCCCAAGAGCTAGAGGAACAGCCAGAGGTTCGTCTAGATGCCCTTCAAGGGGAAGGGGGTTTAGGGGAGGACGCGGTCAAGGTGGCAAGGCCTCAGGTCAACAGCAGCAGAATTGAAACGCTTCCGGTAGGAGGGAGACTTCATCTTTTTCGGGATCGTTGGACCTTCGATCCCTAGGCCTACAGCCTAATCAAGAATGGACTGGGTTGGAGCTGGCACAGCACTCCACCTCCGTTCCCACAATTCTTCCAACACTCTACCCCCGTTCACGAAGAATATATTCGAGAACTCTTGGAGAAAAGAGTAATCCGAAGGGTAAAGTCCATCCAGTTCCAAGGAAGGCTGTTTTGTGTTCCAAAGAAGGACTCAGAAAAACTCAGAGTCATTCTGGACTTGTCACCACTCAACAAGTTCATAGTAAACTACAAGTTCAGGATGCTAGCACTCCAACACATAAGGACCTTACTACCCAAACGGGCATTTACCGTTTCCATAGACTTGTCAGACGCTTATTGGCACATTCCAATCAGTCGTCACCTCTCCTCCTACCTAGAGTTCAAGCTACAACGAAGACTCTATGCCTTCAGAGCCATGCCATTCGGGCTAAACATAGCCCCAATAATCTTCATGAAGCTTGCGAACGCAGCTCTCCAACAATTACGCCTAAAGGGAATCCAAGTAGTGGCCTAGCTGGACGACTGGCTGGTGTGGGCAGCATCCAGGACAGAATGCATGCAAGCTTTCCAACAGGTGATCCAGTTCCTGGAACATATAGGTTTCAAGATCAACAGAAAAAAATCTCGACTTTTTCCATCTCAAAAGTTTCAGTGGCTGGGAATCCACTGGGACTGACTATCACACCAACTTTCCATCCCTGTAAAGAAGAGGAAATAAATAGCAGGTTTTGTCAAGAGACTTCTGGAATCCAAAAGGATATCAAGACGCGAACAGGAGAGAGTGCTGGGATCTCTCCAGTTTGCCTCAGTAACCGACCCAGTGCTAAGAGCACAGCTAAAGGATGCAACCGGAGTTTGGAGAAAATATGCATCAAACACGCTAAGAGATCTGATAAGACCAATACTGACTCGTCTACGAACGCTTCTCTAGCCGTGGTCCAAAGCCAAACAACTGAAGAAATCGGTGCTTCTTCAGCCACCTCCCCCCTCTATGACTATTCATACAGACGTCTCGAAAGAAGGATGGGGAGGTCACTCTCACCGGAATAAGGTCCAAGGAACCTGGTCCAACCTATTCAAGAAGTGTCACATAAACTTTCTGGAAGCCATGGCAGTACTTCTAACATTGAAGGAAGTCTCCCCTCTCCACTCGATCCTTATAAGATTGGTACTAGACAGCGAGGTGATAGTGAGATGCCTGAATCGACAAGGATCGAGGTCACCTCAAATTAACCAAGTGATGTTGGCCATCTTCCGGCTAGCGGAGAAGAATAGATGGCACTTGTCAGCAGTTCACCTTCAAGGAGTCCGCAATGTGACAGCGGACGCTCTATCCAGGCTTACGCCGATAGAGTCAGAATGGTCCCTAGACGCAGGATCATTCTCTTTCATCTTGAGTCTAGTCCCGGAACTGCAGATAGACCTCTTTGCGACGAAAGACAACAAGAAATTACCTCTCTACGTGTCCCTGTACGAGGATCCTTTAGCGGGAGCAGTGGATGCTATGTCCCTCGACTGGAACAGATGGCCCAGGATTTACCTGTTCCCTCCACACAACCTTCTACTGAGGGTCCTCGACAAACTGAGATCTTTCAAGGAGAAAGCGGCAGTAGTGGCTCACAAGTGGCCGAACAGCGTGTGGTTCCCTCTGGCATTAGAAATACAGCTGAAGTTTCTACCGCTACCGGATCCAGTTTTGACTCAGCGAGTTCAGAAGTCGACTGTCTGCGCTTCATCACAGAAAACCCGAAACCTGCAGCTCATGATTTTCTCTCCCTAGCAGTGAGAAAAAGATTTGGGATATCAAGAGACAGTATAGACTTTTTAGAGGAGTATAAGTCCAAATCCACCAGAAGACAATATGAGTCATCATGGAGAAAGTGGGTGTCCTTTGTCAAGGCAAAGAACCCACAAAAGATCTCGACAAACTTCTGCTTATCATTCTTCATCCACATCCATGGTCAAGGTTTAGCAGCCAACACGATATCAACGCGTAAGTCCGCCTTGACAAGACCTATTCTATATGCCTCCCAGGTCGACCTCTCTAACGATATTTTTAGCAAAATTCAGAAGGCCTGTGCTAGGCTCAGACCATCAGCACCTCCGAAACCCATTTCATGGTCTCTGGATAAGGTTCTTCATTTTCCTTCATTGATGAACAATGAGGAGTGTGCTTTATAAGATTTGACCCAAAAAGTTATATTTCTGTTTGCACTCGCTTTTGGGGCTAGAGTTAGTGAAATAGTAGCCCTCTCGAGTTAGGAAGGTCATGTTCAGTTCTTATTTGTGGTAGAACTGAACCTTTTTCCGGACCCAACATTTCTTGCCAAGAACGAGCTACCCACCAACAGGTGGGGTCCCTGGAGAATCTGCCCTCTGAAAGAAGATGCATCTCTATGTCCAGTGGAGTGCCTAAAGGTCTATCTTCGTAGGACTTCAGACTTTAGGGGAGGTCAGCTGTTTAGGGGAGAAACATCAGGCTCAAATTAATCTCTGAAGCAACTAAGGGCTAAAATCACTTATTTTATTCGCAGAACGGATCCAGATAGTACACCCGCAGGTCATGATCCGAGAAAAGTTGCCTCTTCCAAAAATTTCTTCAATGATATAGATTTCGAACATCCTCGCTCATACACTGGCTGGAAGTCATCTAGAGTATTCCTTAGACACTATGCGAAGCAAGTGGAGCAACTGAAGAGGTCTGTGGTGGCAGTGGGTAGTGTCGTTAAACCTACAGTTTAATTCTGTGAGGAACAGTGAAATTAATTGGGACGATTAATTCAAGGGTGGGTGTGTAGTCACGGACTGTTTTACAGACTAAGTGTTAGGTCACTAAGGTGTCCTCGTTGACTGTTCCATAAACAAACGTGAACCAAGCATAAGTGAAGACACGTGTGCCAAGCGTTTCTGACGCCAGTGTGATTGAATAGTAAGACATACTTTAATGATTTTAATATCTCGATATTAAAAGTGGAGCATATATGTTCTTTCTTTTCAGATGAAACAATTCTTTCTGCTTACTATGATCCTTATCCTTATTTGTTGGATATCCACATCTTATAATTGTATAATAGTCGATTAACCTATTTTTATTTTATTGATTGTCAATATACTAGTTCTTGTGAACCTTGCGTCTCATTCGCCTGTGTCATTTTACTAGAAGATGGTCTAGCATTACTTTAAATTATGAATAATTTTAACATGAATAATCCTAAAGATTATTCCTTGCTACAAGCAAACACTCATTAGTTTATGCTTTCCCCAAGTAAGAAAGACTTCATACCCTATAGCGACGGTGGCGGATATACAAATTTATTCCTATTCGGATATAAACCTTTGTCCAATCCTGTAATAAGAACGGCACACAGGGGGACTTGTCGGTATTTCATATTGACACGGTGGTTCTTATACAAACTTTGCTTCACAACATATAGGGTGAGACCGCTATATTGGCTTGTTTATTATTCATACATAGGTATATGTACTCATGGAGACTTTTTCCAGATTCTAGTATGACTCTTCCCTGTAGTAGGCAGGAAGCACTAACATGGTTTATGCTTAGATAAAATTATGTATGACGGTAACATCATAGGTCTCTAGGTCTATGCTGACCAGGAAATACTTTCTTGAGAGTACGGCACGATCTGAGAGTCCACAAATACAGTAATGCTCTGGTATACTTCCATCAGGACGACATGGCTTGAGCCCCCCAAAAAAACGGATTTTGAGCCCAGCGAAAAATCTATTTTTGGGTGAGATAGCCATGTCGTCCTGATGGACCCGCCCTTCCTTTTTCATAAAAAGGGCTATAGGACCCCTCCCTATAATGCAGTATCTGTAGCACCTCGTGTATCGCTACAAGGAATGCAGATGGCTCCGTCGGCGGCGCTGTGTACACACTCTATCTATATCTATATATTCATATATATATATATATATATATATATATATATATATATATATATATATATATATATACGTATATGTATATACATGTATATATATGTTTATATTCATATATTATTTATATATATATATATATATATATATATATATATATATATATATATATATATATATATATATATATATATATATATATATACATATATATATATATATATATATATATACATATATATATATATATGTATATATATATATATATATATATATATATATATATATATATATATATATATATATATATATATATATATATATATATATATATATATATATATATATATATATATATATATATGTGTGTGTGTGTGTGTGTGTGTGTGTGTGTATTTGCATCTCCATAAGATATAGGTGGCGAAGTTCCTAAGCAATATAAAGGAAAACTCTCAGAAAATACCAAAAAACCTAATAAAGAAACGGTTGGAAATAAGGGTAAAATCCAAGAGACATGTAATAGAATTAACAGATCCATCCAAAACTGAAAAAAAATAGCAAAAAAACTTCGGAAATTCGTAAACACATTTAAACTAGAACTAGGGAATTACAAAAGAACGAAAGAAACATCAAATTGAGGAAAAGGAGGCTTGGGACAGGGTAACAGAAGATATTTGCTTTTAAAGGGTGATAATGGAAATATTAACAACGAATATGAAGTTATAAAAATTGCAGACGACTTCTCTACAATACAATAGTGATATAAGAAATAACTGTGCCAATAGAAATAATGAAACACCTGAGCTGGTAGCGAATGTAAGAGTAGGAGAAGTAAGGAAAGCATTACAGGGCATGAAAAGAGGCAAAGCAAAAGGTGAAGATGGCCTAACAATTGAATTAATAATTTGAGGAGATATCATAGCAGTAAAACTCGCTGAACTTTACACAAAATATATGCAAGAATGCTTTAAACTTACAGCATGGAAAATTTTTAATATTATCCTATTTAAAAAAAAGGGGGGGGGGGGTGGGGTGGTGGGGGAAGGCACACAAGACTTGAAAAGCTACCGAAATAGGAAATAAAAAGTCGGCTATAATTCAATTAATCATGAACGTAGATAGATTTTAGAAGAATGTATTCAACAATTGACTGTATTTACAAAATTAACCAGCTAATGGAGGAATTACCAAAGAATGACAAACCACTATATGTGGCATTTGTAGACTATGAGAAACTTCTTGATTTTGCCAAAACTTCAGAAGCATTGAAAGTCGTTCAAAAACAAGAAAAAAGATGACTCTCATGGTAGAATACCTGACGATATCCGTAGAGGTAGTACAGGAATCCTAAGACTACATAAAGATAGTAAGAAAATTCTGATTGAGGAAGGAGTTAGACTGGGAGACCCAATCCCTCATAAAATATTCACAGTGTGCCCAGATGTTTTTAAGAATTTAGATTGGGAAAATGTAGGAATCAACATTATTGGTGAATACCTTAAGAACTTAAGGTTTCCAGGTGACATAGTTCTATTCACTGAATTATGGAATGAATTGCAAAATATGATGGAGGATTTGAATAAAGAAAGCAGAAATGTAGGACTGACAAATAATATAAGTAAAACTAAGATTATGTTCGATGAAAATGCAGAGAAAACAAAAAGAAAATATGGATGTGTGTTTAGATATTGATAATGAATTATACGTAGTTAATATAAACTTTAAGGGTTGCCCCTGGACACGAAAAATAAATTAAATAAAGGACAGGCATGGAATCAAGAGCTTTTGGTAAACAATAAATAAAATAAGATTATGATAAATAATATGTCTCTAAACAAATATATATTTACCCAGATGGTCCTACTAGTTTTCACTTTTGCATCAGGAACGTGGAGCCTTACTAAACCTCTAGAACAAAAGCTAGTCACAACTTAAATAGCTATGATAAGAACAATGATGGAAATAACACTAAGAGGCATAAAGAACAAAATGGTTTAAGAAGAAACTAAAGTAAAGGAAATTCTAACAACATATAAGAAAAAGGAATGGGCATGGACTGGGAATATAAGGATCATGGACAAAATGAATAACAGATTGAGTCCCTATAGATTGCAAACCCAGCAAAGGAAGGCTGAGAAAATGATGGACTGATGAACTATGAAAATTTGTAGATATAGAGTAGCATAGAAAGATCATAAATAGACCGGTGTGGAATTACATGTTTCAGGCCTATGTTCTGCAATGAATTAGTATTGATGATAACATATGTGTGTGCGTGCATGTGTACATACACATAATAATAGGATGATTTACACCTCATCTAAACGTCATATAATTTTAACATTTCAAGTGGTCAATGTTCAACAATAGACAGTAGTTCCTCCTTTTACCCAGTCATGCGATTTTACATATTTCTATGTCACACTTACTACATGTTATAAATTTGCCTTTTCATTTCGCGATGAATGATGAAATAGAAATGTAAAGAAATATTTCAGACATGCCGAAATCTTAGCTATTGTTTGCTGAATTGCAGTCAAATTTAATAGGCCTTGGGCCGGAGAAGATGAAAATCTATTCCCCCTTGCAGTATGTTCGCAAACTTTTAAACTTGATTGGACATTGTTTGGAAAGTTATGTTTATCCTTAGTTTTTCCTTCTTATTAATATAAGATATTTTCATTATCTTGCGTAATATTATTAGTTAGTCTTGTATTCATGTAGTCTGTTTTTATTGCTTCCTTATGCTCTAAAATAAGCATTAATTATTAAAGTTATATCTTGCTGTTTGGGTGTCTTTGTTCTTCTATTGTAATTGCTTGGTAAATATATAAATTTCCTTCATTTAAATAATTGTTTGGTAAATTGAATTTTTTTTTTACTTAACTATACCAAGCACCAAGCAAACAGCAACGAAGGTAGTTAATTACGTTCACCCTGTAACTAGTTACTGCCTAGTTTGGTTATCTTCCAGCTTCGACCCCGTTCCCAAAATACTTTGGAGCAGCAGTAGCTTGGAAGGAGAGTGACAGTGAAGACGTAACCACTATCTAGCACAGCACGACTTTGAGATCGTTATTACTATCATACTAATCTTTCGTGTAGTGCATTATAAAGGAAATATGAAGAGCTAAAATGTACCTGTGACCTGGCCCATGTACCGAGGGTGGGGAGGAGAATAATGCTTCCTATTATCCACCATTTTCCAGGAAGAACAACTTGCTGACTGATATCATCTAGTTGCTAATACGACTATTCGGCTTCATTTGGACCTAGAAAGGATAGCTGAAAATTTGAAGGTTCGTTGCAAATTTCGTTTGGTACTTGTCATTTGCGATTTCAATTTCAGTAATTATTGTTGAACAATAATGTCCTAACAGAATTTTCCCATGGAATTTATCAGAGAATCATATTCGATTGGTACCCATGTATGTAATTATATTTACCAAGTAAGCCTATTATATAACCGTCTTTTGGGCCTTCACTTAAAGGCAACATTAATATTTCTGGAGCTAGCATATTACTTTCACTTATATTTACCAGGTAGTAATTTACATTTCTCAAACCATAATATTCTATTTATGGTCTGCCATCTTTAACCCAGTAACTACTTGTTCATCCCAGATAGTTTTGCTTAGCCTCTCAATCTCGTGCTTCGTTGCCTCATTGTTTTTACGTATGTTTGAATGGACATGCCCATATATTTGCATTGTTCTTGAGCATTTAGAGGTTTACTTTATATTATGTATATTTTATTTGAGTCAATTTCTTGATAGTTTTACATGAAATTTTATGAAGTTAATTTGATTAGGAGTCCCTTCTTACATTAGGATTTCCCTCATTTCAGATTCTCTTGATTTATTCTGAAAATGTGAATTGGTAGCAGGGCCAGCACCATCCCTCTACCGCGTATGTTTTGGGATTACCTGTTGCAAACCAGGAAGCAAGGATATTCCCAACAGATTGATAAATTAAACTGTAGAATTCATTATTAAATTTGTTGTGTTTTTCTTGGTGTATTATTCACAGTAATCAATTCAGAATAGACATTGTAAAAATACTGGAATTTAGATCCATACGATTTATAATTATTTCAAATTATATAATACTCTTACAATGGAATTATATTATTGATAGTCATAATAAGGATAAAAGTAATGGCTTCTAAAAACTGTCTAGTTCCTATTGAATATTGGATTTCCATACATACAAAGCATTTTCTATCAGCTTGAAAGTTTTGGATTTTTCTTTTCATCATAAAGGTAACAAGTTTGAAAAGTAATATCTATTGCGCTGGTGGAATTACTTTTTAATCTGAATTACCGGACATCTATAGAAATTTAATTTGTACTGAGGCACTGATAGGCAAAATTTATGATTTTAGCTGAACTATTTAAAAATCTAGATAAACATGAGTAGAATATACCCCACTCCAGGAAAATCTACATGCAGACGATATTTGTGTATTTTGCAAAGAACACAAACTTTTCAGACACGTATCAGCTGAACTTTTTACTTAGAAATAATAGAGTATAGAAAACACTATTTTGTAATATAAAAATATCAATTGCATTAATAAGTATGAAGATGAAGATATGGCTCGTAGGTCTTGAGGTACAGGTTAGCCATTATATTAGTCACGTGTAGATCTTGCTATAAATACTCTTGAAGAATTGGTGTCTTTTTATGTTGTTAAATTTGATAATGTAAGATTTTATTTTAATACAATCGCTGAATTGAATAACCATTAAGCTGACTCTAAAATCTAAACATGAAAAAAAATAGAACCCATAAGTTTATCAATT
The DNA here is from genome assembly GCF_036898095.1 of Palaemon carinicauda. Classification (NCBI taxonomy): domain Eukaryota; kingdom Metazoa; phylum Arthropoda; class Malacostraca; order Decapoda; family Palaemonidae; genus Palaemon; species Palaemon carinicauda. The sequence continues at coordinate 4,130,297 of NC_090754.1, read as the reverse complement.
CATGTCTTCATTTGTTATATGCATTTGATTTCCATCAACTACCAATTATGAGACATTTAAATAATCTGGAAATTTTGCATCGATGCCCTGACATTTTATTTTTTCTTTACTGGTAAATTTCAGTACTTTTCGTGCATAGCGTACTTGTCGGAATGTTGTTGTTTTTTTTCGTGCATAGCGTACTTGGCAGATTTTTTTCTTTTTTCGAAATACTAAATATAGATGGGTACGGGAATAAGGAATAAGTCAAATAGGTAATCATATTGAGAGATAGATAAAAAAAGTAGATTGATAAATATATAAAGAATAACAGATCTAAAGAATAGAACCCAGTAATATTTGATTCTGTCTCCTAGATTTTAGGTCGTGGACTTCAACAAAGGGCTGAAGATAAATCTTTTCCATAGCGTCTCTCTCTCTCTCTCTCTCTCTCTCTCTCTCTCTCTCTCTCTCTCTCTCTCTCTCTCTCTCGATGTCAGGATGCCTGAAAACTTTAAATCATTCATTCTCTCTCTCTCTCTCTCTCTCTCTCTCTCTCTCTCTCTCTCTCTCTCTCTCTCTCTCTCTCTCTCCTACCACATTATCGTCTGCTTATGCTTATGATCGGCGTTGAGATATAGGGATGTGTATTGAAGCCATATCTAGAATGTGTAATACTTATTCCATTTATATTCTTAGCGTGTGCTTTAAAGGGTGTTTATACATGTCCTTATATTTTAACGAAGCAATTTTTAAGCCAATATTTTTGTCGGTGATATTAGTGAATGAAGCCATGAATATGCGGATAATGAAAATCATTTTTGTCTAATCATAAACATTGCCCATAGATTTATATTAGCTATTGGTCTGTTCATGAATTATCGCTTGCACGCGAACACGTGAAATTCAAACAGATTAGTTATATGAGCAATCTCATTTCAGAAAGTAGTTATCATTACATGTGTCACGTATAATTCTAATTTCAATAATTATAATAACATTTGATGCTCAAAAATTGTATTATAAAAGTGTTTCTCTCAAAGAGATATAATAAAATGTGTGAACCCCATTGAATATCTTGAAACCTACCCTAAAGACATTCTAACCGTCAGGAATAAAAATTAATTCCAATCCTAGAGGTAAAAAAGGATCTCTTGAAAAATATATTTCGTCACTTTTAAAAATTCCACCCTCTCATTGCTCCCCAGATATAAAATTTCTATCTGCAGAAGTAAACGCCAAGCATCCAATGACCTGCGAAATATTATTGAACACACATTTGTTACTCTAAGAATCCAAAATACTTTAAATCATGAACTAAGACATTATACTTTTATAGAAGCGTCTAGATATTAGAATTCATAAAAAAAAATCCTAGTGAAATATCTTCAATAATTGGATACACTTAGAGAACATTTTAGATAAGATATAATTCTCGTGGTGGAAAAAAAATATATATTCAGAGACTTATTTCATCTTTTCAAGAGCTGAGGGTTTAACAGTATATGCTTGAGCGAAATTGAAACGTATTAATCAAATATGTAAAATATACTGGAACCTTTAAAAAAATAGGAATTCGCGAAATCTAGCCAGAGTGAAAAATCACTTGCTATACATGAATGTAATTTTTGGAAAAAAATAAAGAACATTATTTAAAAAGGTATCGCTCATAAATTATAGCCATTTAAGTGTTTGAAGGCCATCATATAAAATTTGTTACTCCTAACATTTATATTCATCATATAATTGAAAAATTTGTAAAATAAATAAGACACAATTGTCAAGATTATTCCTCTATCATTAGAGATATAAATAGTTTAAGGGTGAGCAGTGGTGTTATAACTGAAAGGTTGGTTGAATGCAACTAACTTCTTTTCAACAGACACCGAATTTATATATAAGAGTTTCAGAGCAAGGTCACAAAAATTTTAACAAAACCGTTCATGAAAAGAAAGGTTTAAACAGGCTATGTCACCAGTCAGGTGTAGAGCGAGATAAACACTAAAATAGAAAGTATCGTTACACTGTATATGCGTGTGTGAAACCTGTGTGGTATATGGCCACCACTTTCCTTAAAAAAGACGTAAATGTGAAATGGGGCATCCTACTCTTCAGAGGCATACTGAAGGTTGGTCATCTTGCGGAATATACACAGATTTTAGGTGATCAATGGAAACCCAGTTTTCTTTGCTACGAATATTGATTAAAAAAGTCTTCGGATTACAACAAATCACGAGGAAAGGTCTCATGTAACAGAGCATTAGTAGTGGCTTGCTAATGTCATTGTACAGGAAAACATGTGTTGCATAGTGCAAATTTGTCGGTATGTGTTGCTTAGCTGTGGGCTTGTAAGTCTGACGGCATGAAGTAAATTCCCTCAGAACATGACGTAGGCAATGGAGATTGTTGGAGGAGGTTGCAGATGTAAAAAAAAAATTGACAGGGATGACCAACAGGTTCTCATACACTATTTCAGCCGTCGAACCATCAAGGGCGTCTTTAGGAGTGGTCCTTTGTGCAAGAAGGACCCTGGGAAGCTGGGTAATCTAGTTGGAGTCATTACTGAAGAACATCAAAGCTTCTTTGAGGTTACAATGAAATTGTTCAACCATTCCGTTGGTAATAGGATTTTATGCGGGTGTCTGATGTAGGGGATTCATAGGAGATTCTCTAATGATGTCCACAAGTGAGAGGTGAAAGTGGTTCTTTTGTCAGAAGTAAAATGCTCAGGGATATGAAATCTCACTAACCACCCCGAGAGTAAGGCAGATGTACATGGGCCAGACGTAGTTTTCTTGGAAATTGCTTCAGGCTAATGAGAGGAGCAGTTGATGATGGTAAACCAGTAACTATAGCTTTGTGATGTGGGTAGGGGACCTACTGCATTGACGGGAATGTGGGCAAAACAATGCATAGGTCGAGGAAAAGTGCCCACTCCTGAATTCGTAAGTCGATGCTCTTTTGAAGTTTGGGATGAAGTACAAGTGCAAACACAATCCTTAACATCCTTAGTAATGCCGTTTCAATGGAACTTCATATTCAATAGCTGTGCAGTAGATAAGCAAGAAGGATGTGAGGGTTCATAAATTAAATCAAGCAAACGTAGGCTTATGGGAGCAGGTATCCATTGTCGTGGTCTAACGGTACTGATTACACTAAGGAGGGGGCTATTGGAGTCGTCAAAGGCAACATATTCCCAATGGAGGATTGTGCAGGACGTCCTACATGCTTGGAACTCTGGATCTTTTCATTGAGCTTCTGCCAAGGCATTGTAATCAAATTCCAGGTGAATGGTGGTCAATATGTTTCTAGACATGGCATCGGCAAAGGGATTAATTTTCCAAAGGACGTATTGTGGAGTATAATTGTATTCAGCCACAGTGGACCAGGCATCGGACTGTTGAGTGAAAGCGTGCACTAGATGCATGTGGTCCATGTGAATGACGAAGGGGGTACCTTTTAAGGAGTTGTGAGAGTGATAGACAGCCAAATAGATCACCAGCAGTTAACATTCAAAGGAAGAATAGCCGGATTCTTCCTTAGACAGTTTTCTACTGAAGAAGGCCAATAAGCGGGACGAGTCGTCAATGACTTGCTTGATTACTGCATAAAGTAGCCCCGTCGTTGTCATTAATGGAGAAAAAGAGAGGGGCATGTGATACAGAAATGTGAGAGCAGCATTGGTTGATACGGCATTCTTTGTGTTGCAAAAGGCTGCTTTTTGAAGGGGACCCACTTCAGGCTTTGGCTTGCCCTTGAACGATACTTTGTGTGCACCGAAGGTACAATTGTAGTACCAGACTATAAAGCCGTTCTGTTGTGGGTGGTCGAGCCTGATGCGTAGTAACAGAGGTGTTCATCTTTAGAGGAAGAGAGCACAATTATGTTGTCCATGTAATATACACAGAGATGGCTGGCAAGAAACGGTAATAATAACTGATCATGCTAAAAAACTCTTGCAGTGCTTTGACGTTTAAGGGTACGGGAAGCTGTGAATGGCTGCTACCTTCTCAGGGAAGGAGTGGACTCTTTCATGAGTGATGCGGTGCCCTAAGAACGATACTTTGTGTGCGCCGAGGGTACATTTGTAGTCCCAGACTATAAGGCCGTTCTGTTGTGGGCGGTCGAGCATGGTGTGTAGTAACGGGGGTGTTCATCTTTAGAGGAAGAGAGCACAATTATGTTGTCCATGTAATATACACAGAAGGAGAGCTCCCCTTAGATGAAATCCATGAGGCATTGCAAAGTTGCCCCAGCCTTACTAGAGCCAAAACAGTAGTAATTGAAGGTGTACGTACCAAAGCGGGTGGTTATGCTGGGCCTGGGGATGCCCTCAAGGTTCATTGGCACCTGATGATACCTCTTCAGGAGGTCGAGCGTTGAGAAAACCTTTTACTTTTTGAAAGTAGGAAGTTATGTTGTCAATTCTTGGGAGGGGTTCCGATCTGGTTCTGTCTACATGGGTGCAGAGCGCCATGTTTCTTCAGGACGATTTATAAGGTTGATGACTAAGGGCTTGAGGCCTTTCGGCAAAGGCCCATTTCTTCCATTTCAGCGGACCTTTGCTTAGCAACTGCCAACATGTCCAGACGGCGGAAACTGGCAAACACTGCGGGCCTTGGAGTCTTGATATGAATAAATACTGTATTTGGCAGGAACCGTGGATGTTTAGCAAAGTTCTGAATGGAATACTACGTGGTACGGTATGAGGACGTAGACATAGGCATTGCGTTGACTAACTGCCAGTGAGCAACATCTTCAGAATTTGGAAATGTGAGAGGAAATTCCCACAGAGGATTGGTAATGTGATGTCACCAAAGAGAAACTTCTAGTTATATATGGTGCTTCCAAACAATCATATGAGGTTTACATAACTGTAGGTGGCTACTGCAGATCTGTTGGCAGCTCCCAGGCAGACATCAGCAGACTTAGACAGACTATGCAATGTGCTTGAGAGTGGCATTGGCAAAAAAGGATGGCATGCATCCGTGTCTATCAAGAATCGCATGGCCGTAAGTGCATCATGTAAATACATAGAGTTTTGACATGGGAGGCCACCGCCACAATTAATGGCCTACTTACACGTTATTTGGTCACTGATAACTGTGTGTACATTTCTTTACAGAAGTTCCAAATATGAAGTGGTATTAGCATAACTGTGGCCGATGGGCCTCAGCCAGTGGCTGTATAGGTCGTTGGTTGGGGTGTGAGCAAGTGGTCAGTGGTGAGCGGCTTTGTCGCTGCTCTAGCACGTCGATGTAGAATAGCTCTCCTCTTAGCCAGGAGTGACGAAATTGATGGAGGTATGGAAGGTGGAGAAGTAGCTGTAAATAACACCGTCGACTTTGATCATCAGGTCCTTCATAGGCAAAATATTGACATAGGTTTACTTCATGAGGAGAGCTGTCTACAGCATGTTGCAGCCAAGCGATACGGGTCCTATCCCTGAGGCCGAGAAAAGCCTATCGATCCCACAATGTTTGTTGAGAGCACTAAAAAAGCTTGGCTATACGGGCGGCTGGCAATAATGAGCACTGCTCCAGAAGGTATGTTTTGCGTGTGCCATACGCTATTGTGGTGTCCCATTGCTCACAAAGCCAATCGTAGATTTACAGGAAATTGCCCTCAGGGATCACCGCCTGAACATACTCTGCTTTGGTGCTGGACCGAGTCATGTTCTTGATGCAGAATTGGGTCTCTGCATGCTGAAACCAGGCAAAAGCTTCTGTATTGGCAAAGGAAGGTAGTTTCAGAGTAGCATTGATAGGAGAATCAGGATCGGACGGCAGCATCATCAATCAGTATGGGACGGCAGTGAGGGGGAAGGCAGGAGAGAGCTGGTCACTCCAACAATCACCAATGTGAGGTTTACTCCGATGGTCACCAATGTGAGGTTTACTCCGATGGTCACCAATGTGAGGTTTACTCCGATGTTCACCAATGTGAGAGTGAGTCGTGATGCAGTGACTGAGAGGCAATGTAAATGCAACTAATGTTATTTCAGCAAACAGAAAGCCTATGTACAAGAGTTTCTGAGCAAGAAGGTTACAAAAATTATTGCCCCCCCCCACTCCCCCCCCAACCCCCCCCCCCCCCCCCCCCCCCCACCCCCCACCAGAATCTTGAATGATCTCTCTCCGAATCTGAGACGTTGAAATTTGGGATAGATCTAGGAAGGTTACATTAGCAGTGGACAGAGAAGCTATATCTAACAGACATTTATTGTCTTCGCAAATGTTTTTTTAATTCCGTCTCAATCCTTTGTCTATCCTAACGTTTATTCAGAAACTCAAGCAAAGTGAACCTTTAATTTCGTGAATGCCAAAGGAATCTGATGGATATTGCACCTGACATAAATAATGTTTTTGATGTAACTGCAGCTAATGTGGAGAACGCAATCGGTTATGATTGTGATGAAATTGTTACATAATTTATCATTTTGGAGGTTATGTAAGATTCATGAGGTATTAATCTAAGAATATCAGAAGGAGGGGTTGTTAATTGTTATATGATCATTTTGCATTGAATTCTGTTAGAATCTGTAAGGTAACTTATATTTTCATTTTGTCCACAATTCTTACCACTAAACTCCTTTTCCCACAATGAAAAAAAATGTATATAGGAACAAGAGAAATCAGAGATTTCAGACGTCTATTAAAGGTTTTTAGAGTTGTCCATTGCCTAATACCTACCTGTGGAGCAAATTTCATCAAAATCCATCAATTTAGGTTGACGTAATCTCTGAAATGCAAATCCGTATTTGAAATCCTAATGCAGATCATTTAAAAAATCTAATGCTGTTGTTCATGACCTAATATGTATCAGTGTTGAAAATTTTGTCAAAGTCCATCTAGTAATTTTGATGTAATCCTGTACATAGGCAGACACACAGAAAAATAAATAAACTAGAGTCTTCATCTGGATCAGGATCATCTCCAAAATGCAATGGGGTCGTTCATGACCTAATATGTATTAGTGGTAAAAAAAATCGTTAATACATCAAGTAGTTTTGACTTAATAATGTAAATTGACTTGATTTTGTAACCCTACCGGAGGTAAAAAACATTGTTTCACACGCTTCTTTATCATCCTAAATCGGTATTATCAAACGTAAAAATTAATGATAGCATAACCCTAACGAGAAACAAGAATGAAATAGACAGATAAGAAAAATTTAAATATAATATATATATATATATATATATATATATATATAATATTATATATATATATATATATATATATATATATTATATATATATATATATATATATATATATATATATATAAATTTAATTGCGTCTCTTTATGAGCATAGCGAGGGCAAAGTTAATGTTAGTGGAGTCGTACCAAATGAGTTATCAGTGAACAGTAGAGTATTCTGAGGGAATGTGTTATCACCTATTTTTTTTCCTTCTCATGGATTTTGTAATGCATAGAATAGCTTCGGATGGTGGAGAAGGATTGGACTGGATTGATAAAGTGAAATAGTGACCGAGAGTATTCTGATGACGCTTTCCTTAATAGCAGAACACTACAGAATTTTAAATGCTTGCTTACCAGACTGGATGAAAAATCACATAAAAAGATAAGAAAGACAAAGCTGATGAGACCGGAATATGCAATGGAAGATGAAATATTTTGGTTCTTACCGATCTCCCCATGTGCTCCGAAATCCTACACTGAAGCTGTCTAGACGTGCTTCCAGTGTAGCACTCATTACAGAGTGCACATTGAAAAGTGTATATGACACCGTAATGAGTGCTACACTGGAAGCACGTCTAGACAGCTTCAGTGTAGGATTTCGGAGCACATGGGGAGATCGGTAAGAACCAAAATACCGTTAAGTAAAAAACCAATTTCCGCTATTTATGACCACGCATTTAAATCTGGTCATCCCATTTCTATTGAAAATTTCAAAATTACAGACAGACATAGTAACGTCAGCCAGCTGAGAATCTTGGAGTCTTTATATATTTTTAAGACAAAACCCAGCTTGAATGAGGGCTTACCTGTTCAGTTGCCGGTGACCCATTGATCCGTGTGGTCTGTGGGTCGCTGGTCTGGATGGATGGTCATCATATCCTGCGGGTGACTAGTTATATTAGTTATTAAGTCTTTTATATAGTTGTGTGTAATAAGTTTTTTTTTAAGGTTTTATGTTCCTTGATTGGTTGATTTTAGAACTAGATGATCAATTCATGAAAGTGTATCTTCCTAACTATGTACTTAGGATGATTTTATTAATTTTATTAATTTTACATATGATAATTGCAGATAGGCTGAAGATGACATAAGTTATGTCGAGAGCTCCCGAATAAAGATGATGATAGCAGCATTGACTATTTTATTCCTACTTAAATTGCGATTCCCAAGAGGAACCCATCTATCAACTATATATATATAATATATATATATATATATATATATATATATATATATATATATATATATATATATATATATATATATATATATCTTACAGTATATGCATATATAAAAATATATATATATATATATATATATATATATAATATATATACATCTGTACATATATATATATATATATATATATATATATATATATATATATATATATATATATATATATATATATATATATATATGTATATATATATATATATATATATATATTATGTATGTATATATTATATATATATTATGTATATATATTATTATATATATATATATATATATATATGTATTTATATATATATATATATATATAATATATATATATATATTATACATATATATATATATAGTTATATATACAT
>NC_090754.1:4072436-4112436 GCF_036898095.1 Palaemon carinicauda | reverse complement strand
TTCTTTTACCGACCTATGGATCAGAGCCGCAGGCGGATCCAATTGAAGACTATAGCTTCTGACCGGTCGCAAATCAAACCCCTGTCCAGGAAACTTGTAACAACAGTGACTTACCACTTATCCAAATCGAAAGATAAAATTCAATGACAATTCTTCAGTAGTTATACTTGTCGAATTCAGGTTATTTGTACTTAGCATTGAAATCAACCCATCTTCACCATCGAAGCTAATTGATGTTTGTACCTGGCATTCGAGTAATGTTAAATTTCGCACATTGAGAAGTGTTTTTCATATTCACATAAGCCATAGATTTTGATACGATAATGTCTTGATTCTTATTTACCGACCTGTGGGTCAGAGCCCTAGGCAGAATCACTCGAAGAAAATAGCTTCTGACCGACCGGGATTCGAGCCCCAATCCAGGAACCTTATAACAACAGTGACTTACTATTTTGCCACAAAGAAAGATAAAAGTCAATAACTATTATTCTGTCCTTATACCTGTCGAATTTAGGTTTTTTTGTACTTAGAATTAAAATCAACCCATCTTCACCATCGTTGCTAATAGGTTTGGTTGTAATTTGTATTCGATTATTGATAAATTTTGCACATTTAAACGTGTTTTTCATATTCCAATATTCCTGTACTTAGAATTGTAATCAACCCATCTTCACTTTTGTAACTAATTGGTATATTTGTACTTGGCATTCGATCAATGATAAATTTTGCCTATTTAGACGTGTTTTCCATAGTCAAATAGTCCATTAATTTTGACACATTAATGAGTGGATTCTCTTACTGACCAATGAATCAGAGCCCCAAGCGGAAAAACTCAAAGACAATAGCTTCTGAGCTAATATTAGAGCCGTTAGTAATTAAAGAAAGGCTCCCCAACAGCCAATTATGCTCTGTCCCACTCCCAATCGCTTCTACCTGTAAATTTGTAATTTTCTCTCTGAGTGCTGTCCTTCAGACAGTCACTCAGTTCTCTGGATTTGTCAAGACAAGTTGGTCTCCTAAGACAATTCTATTGTTTCTTCTTTTATTTTTTATGTCACTTTTAAGATATTATTCTTTTAATTACTTCATTTAATTCACTGCTTTTACTCGTATCTAGATATAAAACTTCAATTTTACGCCGTTTTGTAATTCATATATTTGGTGAGTTTTACTTACAATGTCTTTTTTAGCCTTCATAATGTCACTCACATATTGCACTCAGGTAATCTCCCTTCTAGTATTTGCCCTGCCATTTAACTCCAAATATCCTTCGGAGGGGTTTGTTCTCATATCTATTAAATCTACTGTAGAATGTTTTATTCTAATTCCATGACTCATATCCATATAGTAACATTGATCTCACAAAATTGATATATAGTCTGATTAGAATATGTATTTTCAGGTGATTTAATTTCTAAATTTTACTTAACCTAATATATATATATATATATATATATATATATATATATATATATATATATATATATATATATATATATATATATATATACTGTATATATATAATATATATATATAGATATATAAATATATATATATATATATATATATATATATATATATATATATATATATATATATATATATGTATATGTATATATATATATATATATATATATATATATATATATATATATATATATATATATATATATATATATATATATATATATATATATATATACAGTATATATAAGTGTGCTACTGTTATAAGCACACATTGAGTATGTGTTGTTTGAGATGTTAAGTCTTTGTAACTTAAAAATGGTTTATTCTCTAAAAACAACAGTGTTAAACATCTCCATCACAGGAGTGTAGCTGGTTTGGTCGGATGACCAATTCAGGTGAAGTATAGATATGAACTGCCTAAATTATCGATATCACAGATATCCTATGCTTAGTTGTCTCAGCATTTAAACACAATATGTAAACTTTACATTCGTCTCTCGGAAGACACCTGCATCCGGTGGCGACACAATCTTTCACACGGTATGCATTTGTGTTGACGTTTCAGAAAAATGTTACATTGCCGAGGAATGCAAAATACATCCTGTTTATGATTTTATCTGACTACAGCAAATCTCACGCTAGCATCTTCATCCACAATGACATATTACGTCATGTGTTTTAAACATGTAATAACTAACTATTTCATTTATTACATTAGCTCGGCCAGCTATCTCAATTTTTTCTAAAAATTTAACAACACGCCAAAATATGTTTACTAGGTGTGACTGGATATATGTATTATTCTTTGTTTAACTTTAGCCATAGGCAAATGAGGACGAATGTCCAAATAGGCACATCAAAAAAAATAATAACAATAATGCATATGAAAAGATATTACCAAAGCAAAGAAAAAAAATGCATGATAAATACAGATCATATATATGGTACATTGCTAGCAAATGATTATAAGGTACCCAAAAAAAATACTGATATACATATGATTCGGTAACTTGTTAAAGAATAATTGTTACCTTTGTCAGAAACATAGATTAACACAATACGGTAACTAATAAAAATATTTGTTACCTTGGTAAAGATTCAATTTTAGTGCACAAACACGAATTCCTGGTACGTACACGTACCACAGTTTCGTACATATATATATATATATATATATATATATATATATATATATATATATATATATATATATATATATATATATATATATATATATATATATATATATATATATATATATATATATATATATATATATATATATATATATATATATATAGGGCTGATATATTTTATTAGATGCCCATAAATTCTGTTACTTTTAATTTTTTTTTCTCTTTTCTTTTAACATTCCGGCTTATATATTTTATTAGAGGCCGAGAGAAAAAATGATTTATATTTTTTTTTTTATGTTTTTTAAATGTATTTTTAACAATGCAATGTTCAATAATTTCTTCAATTACCTATTACTAGCGTACTAACTGCTTTTCGTACACACATAATTTCCAGAGCATTTTACTCCTTTAGCGAATGAGGTGGCCACTTCAAACGGCTTTAAATTGAATTAAATAAGGAGTTTTGTCTGGACATGGCGAAACGTTCTGTTTTAGCTTCCAAGTGTTCCGTAACCTACGCCAAACAAGGATGTTCACGGCGATAAATATCATCACCGTCACACTTAATCCTGCTAGTAGTATGGGGTGAAGAAATTCCTTATAAGTCGGTGACAGGTGGTCCATCTCGGTCAATTTCATCAACCGCTTGGCTACCTGTTTGTTGTATGGGAGAGGTAGTGCTGGCATTGTAGACGTCCACGTGAAGTTCGCGAAGTAGGCTCGTTCTCTGATGATTTTCCTTAGCCCAGTCACCATGGAATTAGGGGAAGTCCCGATACAACCATCTGCTGCAACAAAGATGTGTGCAAAGGACGTGGATCCGTCCGGGCATGATACATTGAAGCCCTCCTTGTCGTATCGTATCCACGAGCCATTGTTCAGTCTGCAATTGAACTCATTATTGTCAAAGGGATAAAGCTTATCCAGACAATTTTCACTTGTATGGGAGAGAGCATCGTCTAGCACTATACCTAACTTGCATGAATCCATTAAGTTTTTATGGAATTCAAATGAGTCAGCTGTATTTATTTTTCTATCCATTGTGTCTGAACAGTGAGTTAATTGATTTAAGTCTTTAATGACCGTATATGTTTCCTTGTCTGGGGAAATCAATATGTGTCCTGTCAAACTGGATATTACTGGATTTGAGTGATTCGTCATGAAAGTCAGAAATGGTGATATCCTGTAAGATGGCTAGGCATCAGAAGAATCAAAGGGAATTGTAATCCTAATCTTGTTATTTTCAACGCTTACTGTAATTAGGCTGTAATAAAATTCTAACTTACGTTCGCCTAACAAAGGAACATAGGTTAGTTTATCCCTTCCGTTCTCCAGAACTAACTTTAAGTAATTTATAGGCAACAAATGGGGCGACAGTACACCTTTAGTTGCTAACGTGATAGCTTCTACATAATCCTTGGATTTCTCAATGAAATGTGCAATTCTGTTATGTATGTGATCTATCTTTGAATCAAAATATGTTAACGTTGCCAACAAATCCTGTACTTCCATAATCTGAATGATATTACTTGGATGTTCATTTACTAAATCCATAATTTGATTGATTGAAGCTAACTGATTCCTTAGTTCTGACATAATCAATTCATCTTCATGAGTCAAGAACTGAATTTTATTATTTTGATTACTAATCTTAAGACGATTGGAAATTCCTAAACCTAAACTTGCAATACACCCAAAGATGTTTAATGCACCATAAATAAATGGATTTTGTCTTTCTTTATGTTCGTGTCCTACAGTCCACATCAAAAGGTCACAAGCCAAAGATTCTGTCTCGTAAGTCTTATTTTGCAAGTCATCAGATAGCATCTCTGCAACTTTTAATGTCGATCATAGTGAACTCTCTGTAGTCAAATGAAAATGTCTTCTATGCAACTCATCCAATGAGACAGAAAACCTTGAAATGGCGGTTTTTAAGCTAGTGACATCATTCTCTGGAAGAAAAATTGCTTGCATATTCACTTCTACAACTACGTTGCTCGATGTAATAAAAACGTCTTCTTGTCTTTCAACTATAGTGCCATATTTAAAATCTATACTTTTAGTTTTAGAGCTCATCCCACACGAGAAAAATGTCTGAGCAAACAATATCACTCCCAACAACAAAAAATTCATCTTGGAAACCTGTAACGAGAAAAATATATGTAATTACTCCTGTATTAAGAAGAAAACTTTTAATCACACAAATAAAAATTTTTCCCTAACTTCTTTTTTTTTTTAATTTCTTATGTGAGCCAATGGTACTATTCTCTCATCCGTGGGTTGGGATACGTTTTGAACTCTAAACATATTGGCCGTTAATGTTTCCAAAATGTTAAATAGGCCTTCAAACTTAGGTGTTAGTTTATAATTGAGTCCTTTACGCACATTTATCTGTATATACACGTTATCACCCACGGTATATGTTTTAGTTGGCTTCGCTATTTTATCATGATTCCTTTTCATTATGATTTGTGATTCTTCTAAATTCTTTTGAAGGATATCATATCGACTTTTGCTTGCATTTATACATTCTTTTAAAGGATTTGATAGATTAGTTGTTGTCGTCAATACATGGAAAGGCGTTCTAACTGGGGTACCATACAATGCTTCATGCGGTGACATTTTAATTGATATATGATATGAATGATTCAGAGTACTCAGTGCCGCAGGTATTGCAATATCCCAGTTGGGGTCTGATCCCCCTAGTGTTACTCTTAATATATTCAAAATCTTCCTATTTGCTCTTTCCACTAGCCCATTCGACTCTGGGTGATATATCATGGTATCTATTTTCTTTATGCTAAGGAATTCACACAATGAGGTAAGAAAGTGATTATTAAATTCACCACCCAAGTCGGAGATTATCATGTGTGGAATTCCATGTTTACAAATGTAACACTCGTAAAACTTCCTAGCGCATTCAATCGCAGTTTTAGTTTTAAGCGCTATTAGTTCTGTATATCGAGTTAAAGCATCTATAATTACTAAGAGGTGCTTATTTCCTCTGTCTGACTCGTAAAGTCCTGTTAACAAATCTAAATGTATTCTTTCAAAGGGTTGATTGGGCATGGGATAAGCCCCTAGGCTGACAGGTGTTTTCGTATGCCCTTTGTATTCCTGACATGTGCGACAATTAGCTATGTGTCTTTTTATATCTGTAAGCATTGTATGCCAATAAAACAATGATTTGGCTTTCTGTGACATTAATGAGAACCCCTGGTGTCATTGTAATGGATTTGAATGCAACCAATTCAGGACAGTGGAAATAAGTGAGATTGGTACTACTACCTGGTCGTTAGTTACATGTGGTTATTGCGGGTTTTCCTTGTCACAGTCCTACACAGAATATTATCTTTGATCAAATAATTCTGCTGCTTATACTTTATATATCCCTTTTCCTTATGATAGCCTTTCAAAGCATTTATAATTGTTTCTATTTTCTGATCTTTTCTTTGCTCAGTCTGTAATAATTCAGCGCTCCAGCCTAAATCTTCTTGTTCAGATATCGTTTTAACAATAGGCATGGATGTTGATATATCTATTAATTCAGCTAAAGGCTCCGTACAAGATGACAGAGGGTTGCGTGATAATGCATCCGCAATGATATTTGTATTCCCAGGTAAATACCCGGTTCTTGCGCCAAAATCTTGAATGATCAAATGCCACCGAGTTCGTTTAGGGCTGTGGTTGAAGCCTTTAAAAAACTCGGTTAGTGGTTTATGGTCAGTAAGAACCTTAACGGGATAACCGTAAATTATGAACTTAAAATGCACTAGTGAATTAACAATAGCTAGTCCTTCCTTGTCTATTACTGCATACTTACTTTCGGAAGTTCTCAATTTTCGAGAATAAAAAGCTATCGGGAAAAATTGTTTATAATATTGCTGAAGCAATACCCCTCCTACTCCTAAGTCTGAGGCGTCTGTTGCAATGAAGAATTCCTTACCGAAGTCAGGAAATTTTAAGATAGGAGAACTACACAGTTCATCTTTCAAGGTATTAAACGCCTGTTTATGATGCTCAGACCGTATGAAATCTACGCCCTTCTTCGTAAGATCAGTTAAAGGGGCGGCTATTATTGAATAGTTGCGTATAAAACGCCTGTAATATCCACTACAACCCAGAAATTGCTGTATTCCCTTGACATTAGTAGGTATGGGAAAATTACGTATAGCCGACACCTTATCATGGACTACTTTAAGACTTTGGCTTGACACCATGAAACCCAAATATATTAATTCTGTTTTGAAAAATTCACACTTACTAATTTTTACCCTTAAGTTATGTTGTCTTAATCTCTGTAGTACTAGTTCTAACTTACGTAGATGTTCTTCTAAGGTGTTGGAAAAGATTACAAGATCATCCATATAGGCACACAATATATCCCCTAACAAGTCTCCAAACACTATGTTAATCATTCTTGTAAATGTTATAGGAGCACAACGTAAACCAAAAGGCATCCGTAAAAAATCATAATGTCCCCTGGCTGTGCTGAAGGCTGTGTATGGGATACTATCTTCTTCTAATGATATCTGGTGAAAGCCTTTAAGTAAGTCCAAACTGGTAAAATATTTATTCTGACCTAACAAAGACAAAATATCGTCAGTACATGACACTGGGAATCGATCAGGGATCGTCTCCTCGTTTAGACGACGGAAGTCTACGCAGATACGCCATTTTCGATCTTTTTTCGGTACAACTATTAATGGAAAATTATAAGGGCTGTTTGATTTCCTAATGACTCCTTCTTCTAGCATTTTACCTACTTCATCATTTATTTCATTCTGGAATTTCATATGGAGTCTGTACGAGGGTACAAAGATAATTTTCTGCTTGTCCTTTAACCTTATTTGATGCTCGATCACATCTGTTTTTCCTAAGGATCCATCCGTAGTGGAAAAAACATCATGATATTTAGTTAAAAGTCCAAAAATTTTCTGCTGAATTTCTTCGTCTTGAATGTCTTTATTGATTTTATTTTTAATAGATTGCAAAAGGGATTTATCCGCAACTGATTGAGAGTGATTGATTTCAGTAACGGTAAGAATACGATGTTTATAAACTTCTACATCCAAGATATGTTGATTTTTGTGAATTACTAAAGTGGTATTTAAATGATTACAGACTTCAATATTACATTGTTGATGTGAGCCTACTGTATGAATAGCTTGTGTGACAGTCAATCTGTTAGTTTTCAAAGTGTCGGAAAGGATTAATATTTCAGATCCCGGCAATGATTTCTTTATTTGCACTAATAAATTCGAAGGGACGTTTGGCTCGATAGATTGCGTGCAAGATGATATTACAGGTGAACGAGAATTCTGCTGGGTCGCGTATATTATTTCTTTATTAGTGAGACAAGTTATTGGTTCTTCAACGTACGTTACGGTTACATTTGCCGTCTCCTTTTTATCCAAAACTGATTTTAAGGTATTAGAAGACTTATAGAATTTCCCTTTGATATACACGCCGTGCTTGGCGGGGCGTAGATAATGTTTTGATTTCCCATAGATGGGTATCCTATAATTACAGCTGGATACATATCAATGTTTTGTACAACAACAAATGTATCGGCAAACGTGCGTTTACCGACTTTGAATTGAACATGAGTTATGCCTATGACATTTAATTCATTATTTCCTATACCCGAGAGTCTAACTCCGGATTTTTCAATCGGAAAGTTCGAAAACAACAAATGATGTGTCCTCAAATCCATGATATTACGTGAACTACCAGAGTCAAAAAATATCGTAAAGGATTTCTGTTCTAAATTTACAGCATATAAGGTTGGTCGTAACTCATTTTGGCTTATTATTGTATGAATTCGTTGCAAATCTACGGGAGCATGCACTGTTTTACTTAATCCGGCCGTGTGTTTCATAGGAAAATCTATTGCCTCACAATTATCTGATAAAACATTAAATTGATTATTCAATACTATTGATGTTGACATGAATGACCTTGACCCAACATCACTCTCTTCCCCACTGGAGTTAACTATGTGGTATTTGCTTTGCTCTGCACATTCTAAAAATTAGTCTGACCTTGCAAGGTCTGGTTTGACGACCCAGGCTCAGCGATATTCGAAGAAGTGTTTGTTTGCTTCGGACTCTGAACTGCATTGACATTTGGTTGTTTTTTCTTATTGTTAAAATGAGGATTTTTCATTTTATTTCCATATGGAACTGACTTTGGAAATGACTGTGTATTTCTGGGATTCTTTTGTGTCTTACGCGAGTAACACTGACTGTATGAATGTGTCGAACTATTATGTATTGAACAGATTTTCGTTCTGCAGTCCGCGCTTAAGTGACTTTGACGTTTACAATTTTAACACGTCATTCCCGCTACTTAACTATTATTAACTTCGTTCACTGTTTGTGGCTTTGTTTCATTCTTTGCAAAAACTTGAGTTAACACGGGATCGAGATCTGGACACTTAGCCATGTTTTTTTTTAACTGTTTATACACATCCAATTCTGTACTTGCAGGCGTTAACTTTTTATCAAAACACCACACTAAAGCTTCAGGCAACATAAGTGTCATGCAAGTTAAATACATTAATCGTAAAAAAACTTTCACGGAGATATTATCTCTAGTAACCCAAGTGGAATTACCTAAAATATCCTGATATTCATTAAGCCTATCAGCTATGAGAGCTGCTCTCTCAATAACATTAAGCCGATTCATAGTGGCTTGATTAAGTATATCTCTTAACGTTAATACTACATCCAAGGCTTCTTCACCCACATAGACCGTGCGTAACCTAACTTTGAAATCATCTCAGGTAACTGCTTCTTGAAATGAAACACCTCTTAAATACGCACTCGCATCCCCCTTAGAAAAATCTATAAAACTTTTAGCTTCTTGTAATTGCACAAAAAGGTCTACAATTTGTTTGGCATTTAAATGGGCATCGACGGATGAAATCCATGACTCCGCATTTTTAGGCAAGAACCCATTAACCCGATCCTGAAAAGGAAGGATTGCAGACCTGGCATTTACAAGCGTCACAATTGGGAGAGGATTAATCTGTCCTATGCCACTAGGTCCAGGGATGGGGCTCACAGGGGGCGTCATGACTGCTGTATTTCTTTTCCTATCTCTTCGACCCCTTGCAATTCTATCAAAATATCTATATGAATACAGACGTCCACTGCGTAAACACATAAGTACCCACTGACAAAGATTATAATAAAATTCCCCAAAACAATGTTACTAATCCCAAGACATTTCCCGAGAATTTCTGAAAGAAAACGGAACACAAAGATATTTCCCAAAAATTTCTGAAAGAAAAAGGAATTAGCACAAAGAGAGAAAAAATTCTAGATGAAAATTCGGAGTTGAACATAGTTTCCTTTAATGAAAGGAAAATAAAAGATTAGCAAACGACTAACGACTCGTGGTAACTACACTTCACTGCCCAAACTGAAATGAATTTGAAAATTGTACTTAGCTTATATATGGTTCTGTGTGATGTCATCACATCCTCTCTCTCTCTTGATGTTTGTTAGCGATGTATCTTCCGAGTTTCCGTTGAATGTAGTGCCTCCTGGATATGTTTTGTAAGCGTTGAACATCAGTCCTTGGGTTTCCTAGGATGTTGATTGAAGATCCAGTTCATCAGTTTGTATGTATAATATTCATCAAATATTGTAGACTTCGATGGACTGTGTTACTTAGTCGAAATTGTAGATTCATTAACGTTGATTTCTTGAAGATCTTTCCATGGTTTTTACAGCTTTATTTTTGATTTCTTGAAGATCTTCCTCTAATTTTTAGAGTATTATTAATAATTTCTTGAAGATCCTTCTCTGATTTTTACAGCTTTATTTTTGATTTCTTGAAGATCTTCCTCTAATTCTTATAGTATTATTATTAATTTCTTGAAGATCTTTCTCTGCTTCTTAGAGTTTAAGCGCTCACCATTTATTAGTGTGCTACTGTTATAAGCACACATTGAGTATGTGTTGTTTGAGATGTTAAGTCTTGAAATAAAGTTCATCTTTGTAACTTAAAAATGGTTTATTCTCTAAAAACAACAGTGTTAAACATCTCCATCACAGGAGTGTAGCTGGTTTGGTCGGATGACCAATTCAGGTGAAGTATAGATATGAACTGCCTAAATTATCGATATCACAGATATCGTATGCCTAGTTGTCTCAGCATTTAAACACAATATGTAAACTTTACATTCGTCTCTCGGAAGACACCTGCATCCGGTGACGACACAATCTTTCACATGGTATGCATTTGTGTTGATGTTTCAGAAAAATGTTACATTGTCGAGGGATGCAAA
Organism: Palaemon carinicauda; assembly: GCF_036898095.1. Lineage (NCBI taxonomy): Eukaryota > Metazoa > Arthropoda > Malacostraca > Decapoda > Palaemonidae > Palaemon > Palaemon carinicauda. The sequence goes on along the minus strand of NC_090754.1, from coordinate 4,101,534 downwards.
ATACATCCTGTTTATGATTTTATCTGACTACAGCTAATCTCACGCTAGCATCTTCATCAACAATGACATATTACATCATGTGTTTTAAACATGTAATAACTAACTATTTCATTTATTACATTAGCTCGGCCAGCTATCTCATTTTTTCAAAAAATTTAACAACACGCCAAAATATGTTTACTAGGTGTGACTGGATATATGTATTATTCTTTGTTTAACTTTAGCCAAAAGCAAATGAGGACGAATGTCCAAATAGGCACATCAAAAAAATAATAACAATAATGCATATGAAAAGATATTACCAAAGCAAAGAAAAAAAATGCATGATGAATACAGATCATATATATGGTACATTACTAGCAAATGATTATATGGTACCAAAAAAAAATACTGATATACATATGATTCGGTAACTTGTTAAAGAATAATTGTTACCTTTGTAAGAAACATAGATTAACACAATACGGTAACTAATAAAAATATTTGTTACATTGGTAAAGATTAAATTTTAGTGCACAAACACGATTTCCTGGTACGTACACGTCCCACGGTTTCGTACATATATATATATATATATATATATATATATATATATATATATATATATATAGGGCTGATATATTTTATTAGATGCCCATAGATTCTGTTATTTTTATTTTTTTTCTCTTTTCTTTTAACATTCCGGATTATATATTTTATTAGATGCCGAGAGAAAAAATGATTTATATTTTTTTTTTAATGTTTTTTAAATGTATTTTTAACAATGCAATGTTCAATAATTTCTTCAATTACATATTACTATTACTAGTGTACTAACTGCTTTTCGTACACACACAATTTCCAGAGCATTTTACTCCTTTAGCCAATGAGGTGGCCACTTCAAACGGCTTTAAATTGAATTAAATAAGAAGTTTTGTCTGGACATGGCGAAACGTTCTGTTTTAGCTTCCAAGTGTTCCGTAACCTACGCCAAACAAGGATGTTCACGGCGATAAATATCATCACCGTCACACTTAATCCTGCTAGTAGTATGGGGTGAAGAAATTCCTTATAAGTCGGTGACAGGTGGTCCATCTCGGTCAATTTCATCAACCGCTTGGCTACCTGTTTGTTGTATGGGAGAGGTAGTGCTGGCATTGTAGACGTCCACGTGAAGTTCGCGAAGTAGGCTCGTTCTCTGATGATTGTCCTTAGCCCGGTCACCATGGAATTAGGGGAAGTCCTGATACAACCATCTGCTGCAACAAAGATGTGTGCAAAGGACGTGGATCCGTCCGGGCATGATACATTGAAGCCCTCCTTGTCGTATTGTATCCACGAGCCATTGTTCAGTCTGCAATTGAACTCATTATTGTCAAAGGGATAAAGCTTATCCAGACAATTTTCACTTGTATGAGAGAGAGCATCGTCTAGCACTATACCTAACTCGCATGAATCCATTAAGTTTTTATGGAATTCAAATGAGTCAGCTGTACATATTTTTCTATCCATTGCGTCTGAACAGTGAGTTAATTGATTTAAGTCTTTAATGACCGTCTATGTTTCCTTGTCTGGGGAAATCAATATGTGTCCTGTCAAACTGGATATTACTGGATTTGAGTGATTCGTCATGAAAGTCGGAAATGGTGATATCCTGTAAGATGGCCAGGCATCAGAAGAATCAAAGGAAATTGTAATCCTAATCTTGTTATTTTCAACGCTTACTGTAATTAGGCTGTAATAAAATTCTAACCTACGTTCGCCTAACAAAGGAACATAGCCTAGTTTATCCCTTCCGTTCTCCAGAACTAACTTTAAGTAATTTATAGGCAACAAATGGGGCAACAGTACACCTTTAGTTGCTAACGTGATAGCTTCTACATAATCCTTGGATTTCTCAATGAAATTTGCAATTCTGTTATGTATGTGATCTATCTTTGAATCATAATACGTTAACGTTGCCAACAAATCCTGTACTTCCATAATCTGAATGATATTACTTGAATGTTCATTTACTAAATCCATAATTTGATTGATTGAAGCTAACTGATTCCTTAGTTCTGACATAATCAATTCATCTTCATGAGTCAAGAACTCAATTTTCTTATTTTGATTACTAATCTTAAGACGATTGGAAATTCCTAAACCTAAACTTGCATTATACCCAAAAATGTTTAATGCAGCATAAATAAACGGATTTCGTCTTTCTTTATGTTCGTGTCCTACAGTCCACATCAAAAGGTCACAAGCCAAAGATTCTGTCTCGTAAGTCTTATTTTGCAAGTCATCAGATAGCATCTCTGCAACTTTTAATGTCGATCCAAGCGAGCTCTCTGTAGTCAATTGAAAATGTCTTCTGTGCAACTCATCCAATGAGACAGAAAACCTTGAAATGGCAGTTTTTAAGCTAGTGACATCATTCTCTGGAAGAAAAATTGCTTGCATATTCACTTCTACAACTACGTTGCTCGATGTAATAAAAACGTCTTCTTGTCTTTCAACTATAGTGCCATATTTAAAATCTATACTTTTAGTTTTAGAGCTCATCCCACACGAGAAAAATGTCTGAGCGAACAATATCACTCCCAACAACAAAAAGTTCATCTTGGAAACCTGTAACGAGAAAAATATATGTAATTACTCCTGTATTAAGAAGAAAACTATTAATCACACAAATTAAAATTTTTCCCTCACTTTTCTTTTTTTTTTTTTATTTCTTATGTGATCCAATGGTACTATTCTCTCATCCGTGGGTTGGGATACGTTTTGAACTCTAAACCTATTGGCCGTTAATGTTTCCAAAATGTTAAATGGGCCTTCAAACTTAGGTGTTAGTTTATAATTGAGTCCTTTACGCACATTTATCTGTATATACACGTTATCACCCACGGTATATATTTTAGTTGGCTTCGCTATTTTATCATGATTCCTTTTCATTATGATTTATGATTCTTCTAAATTCTTTTGAAGGATATCATATCGACTTTTGCTTGCATTTATACATTCTTTTAAAGGATTTGATAGATTAGATGTAGGAGTCAATACATGGAAAGGAGTTCTAACTGGGGTACCAAACAATGCTTCATGCGGTGACATTTTAATTGATATATGATATGAATGATTCAGAGTACTCAGTGCCGCAGGTATTGCAATATCCCAGTTGGGGTCTGATCCCCCTAGTGTTACTCTTAATATATTTAAAATCTTCCTATTTGCTCTTTCCACTAGCCCATTTGACTCTGGGTGATATATCATGGTATCTATTTTCTTTATGCTAAGGAATTCACACAATGAGGTAAGAAAGTGATTATTAAATTCACCACCCAAGTCGGAGATTATCATGTGTGGAATTCCATGTTTACAAATGTAACACTCATAAAACTTCCTAGCGCATTCAATCGCAGTTTTAGTTTTAAGCGCTATAAGTTCTGTATATCGAGTTAAGCATCTATAATTACTAAGAGGTGCTTATTTCCTCTGTCTGACTCGTAAAGTCCTGTTAACAAATCTAAATGTATTCTTTCAAAGGGTTGATTGGGCATGGGATAAGCCCCTAGGCTAACAGGTGTTTTCGTATGCCCTTTGTATTCCTGACATATGCGACTATTAGCTATGTGTCTTTTTATATCTGTAAGCATTGTATGCCAATAAAACAATGATTTGGCTTTCTGTGACATTAATGAGAACCCCGGGTGTCATTTTAATGGATTTGAATGCAACCAATTCAGGAGAGTGGAAATAAGTGAGATTGGTACTACTACCTGGTCGTTAGTTACATGTGGTGTATTGCGGGTTTTCCTTGTCACAGTCCTACACAGAATATTATCTTTGATTATATACTTCTGCTGCTTATACTTTATATATCCCCTTTCCTTATGATTGCCTTTCAAAGCATTTATAATTGTTTCTATTTTCTGATCTTTTCTTTGCTCAGTCTGTAATAATTCAGCGCTCCAGCCTAAATCTTCTTGTTCAGATATCGTTTTAACAATAGGCATGGATGTTGATATATCTATTAATTCAGCTAAAGGCTCCGTACAAGATGACACAGGGTTGCGTGATAATGCATCCGCAATGATATTTGCATTCCCAGGTAAATACCCGATTCTTGCGCCAAAATCTGGAATGATCAAATGCCACCGAGTTCGTTTAGGGCTGTGGTTGAAGCCTTTAAAGAACTCGGTTAGTGGTTTATGGTCAGTAAGAACCTTAACGGGATAACCGTAAATTATGAACTTAAAATGCAATAAGTGAATTAACAATAGCTAGCCCTTCCTTGTCTATTACTCCATGCTTACTTTCGGAAGTTCTTAATTTTCGAGAATAAAAAGCTATCGGGAAAAATTGTTTATCATATTGCTGAAGCAATACCCCTCCTACTCCTAAGTCTGAGGCGTCTGTTGCAATGAAGAATTCCTTACCGAAGTCAGGAAATTTTAAGATAGGAGAACTACACAGTTCATCTTTCAAGGTATTAAACGCCTGTTGATGATGCTCAGACCATATGAAATCTACGCCCTTCTTCGTAAGTTCAGTTAAAGGAGCGGCTATTATTGAATATTTGCGTATAAAACACCTGTAATATCCACTACAACCCAGAAATTGCTGTATTCCCTTGACATTAGTAAGTATGGGAAAATTACGTATAGCCGACACCTTATCATGGACTACTTTAAGACCTTGGCTTGACACCATGAAACCCAAATATATTAATTCTGTTTTGAAAAATTCACACTTACTAATCTTTACCCTTAAGTTATGTTGTCTTAATCTCTGTAGTACTAGTTCTAACTTACGTAGATGTTCTTCTAAGGTGTTGGAAAAGATTACAAGATCATCCATATAGGCATGCAATATATCCCCTAACAAGTCTCCAAACACTATGTTAATCATTCTTGTAAATGTTTTAGGAGCACAACGTAAACCAAAAGGCATCCGTAAAAATTCATAATGTCCCCTGGCTGTGCTGAAGGCTGTGTATGGGATACTATCTTCTTCTAATGATATCTGGTGAAAGCCTTTAAGTAAGTCCAAACTGGTAAAACATTTATTCAGACCTAACAAAGACAAAATATCGTCAGTACATGGCACTGGGAATCGATCGGGGATCGTCTCCTCATTTAGACGACGGAAGTCTACGCAGATACGCCATGTTCGATCTTTTTTCGGTACAACTATTAATGGAAAATTATAAGGGCTGTTTGATTTCCTAATGACTCCTTCTTCTAACATTTTACCTATTTTATCATTTATTTCATTCTGGAATTTCATAGGGAGTCTGTACGAGGGTACATAGATAATTTTCTGCTTGTCCTTTAACCATATTTGATGCTCGATCACATCTGTTTTTCCTAAGGATCCATCCGTAGTGGAAAAAACATCATGATATTTAGTTAAAAGTCCAAAAATTTTCTGCTGAATTTCTTCGTCTTGAATGTCTTTATTGATTTTATTTATAATAGATTGCAAAAGGGATTCATCCGCAACTGATTGAGAGTGATTGATTTCAGCAACGGTAAGAATACGATGTTTATAAACTTCTACATCCAAGATATGTTGATTTTTGTGAATTACTAAAGTGGTATTTAAATGATTACAGACTTCAATATTACATTGTTGATGTGAGCCTACTGTATAAATAGCTTGTGTGACAGACAATCCGTTAGTTTTCAAAGTGTCGGAAAGGATTAATATTTCAGATCCCGGTAATGTTTTCTTTATTTGCACTATTAAATTCGAAGGGACATTTGGCTCGATAGATTGCGTGCAAGATGATATTACGGGTGAACGAGAATTCTGCTGGGTCGCGTATATTATTTCTTTATTAGTGAGACAAGTTATTGGTTCTTCAACGTACGTTACGGTTACATTTGTCGTCTCCTTTTTATCCAAAACTGATTTTAAAGTATTAGAAGACTTATAGAATTTCCCTTTGATATACACGCCGTGCTTGGCAGGGGCTAAGATAATGTTTTGATTTCCCACAGATGGGTATCCTATAATCACAGCTGGATACATATCAATGTTTTGTACAACAACAAATGTATCGGCAAACGTGCGTTTACCGACTTTGAATTGAACATGAGTTATGCCTATGACATTTAATTCATTATTTCCTATACCCGAGAGTCTAACTCCGGATTTTTCAATCGGAAAGTTCGAAAACAACAAATGATGTGTCCTCAAATCCATGATATTACGTGGACTACCAGAGTCAAAAAATAACGTAAAGGATTTCTGTTCTAAATTTACAGCATATAAGGTTGGTCGTAACTCATTTTGGCATATTATTGTATGAATTCGTTGCAAATCTACGGGAGCATGCACTGTTTTACTTAATCCGGCCGTGTGTTTCATAGGAAAATCTATTGCCTCACAATTATCTGATAAAACATTAAATTGATTATTCAATACTATTGATGTTGACATGAATGACCTTGACCCAACATCACTCTCTTCCCCACTGGAGTTAACTATGTGGTATTTGCTTTGCTCTGCACACTCTAAAAATTAGTCTGACCTTGCGAGGTCTGGTTTGACGACCCAGGCTCAGCGATATTCAAAGAAGTGTTTGTTTGCTTCGGACTCTGAACTGCATTGACATTTGGTTGTTTCTTCTTATTGTTAAATTGAGGATTTTTCTTTTCATTTCCATATGGAACTGACTGTGGAATTGACTGTGTATTTCTGGGATTTTTTTGTGTCTTACGCGAGTAACACTGACTGTATGAATGTGTCGAACTATTATGTATCGAACAGAATTTTGTTCTGCAGTCCGCGCTTAAGTGACCTTGACGTTTGCAATTATAACACGTCATTCCCGCTACTTGACTATTATTAACTACGTTCACTGTTTGTGGCTTTGTTTCATTCTTTGCAAAAACTTGAGTTAACACGGGATCGAGATCTGGACACTTAGCCATGTGTTTTTTTATCTGTTTATACACATCCAATTCCGTACTTGCGGGCGTTAACTTTTTATCAAAACACCGCACTAAAGCTTCAGGCAACATAAGTGTCATGCAAGTTAAATACATTAATCGTAAAAAATCTTTCACGGAGATGTTATCTCTAGTAACCCAAGTGGAATTACCTAAAATATCCTGATATTCATTAAGCCTATCAGCTATGAGAGCTGCTCTCTCAATAACATTAAGCCGATTCATAGTGGCTTGATTAAGTGTATTTCTTAACGTTAATACTACATCCAAGGCTTCTTCACCCCCATAGACCGCGCGTAACCTAACTTTGAAATCATCCCAAGTAACTGCTTCTTGAAATGAAACACCTCTTAAATACGCACTCGCATCCCCCTTAGAAAAATCTATAAAACCTTTAGCTTCTTGTAATTGTACAAAAGGGTCTACGATTTGTTTGGCATTTAAATGGGCATCGACGGATGAAATCCATGACTCCACATTTTGAGGCAAGAACCCAATAACCCGACCCTGAAAAGGAAGGATTGCAGACCTGGCATTTACAAGCGTCACAATTGGGAGAGGATTAATCTGTCCTATGCCACTAGGTCCAGGGATGGGGCTCACAGGGGGCGTCATGACTGCTGTATTTCTTTTCCTATCTCTTCGACCCCTTGCAATTCTATCAAAATATCTATATGAATACAGACGTCCACTGCATAAACGCATAAGTACCCACTGACAAAGATTATAATAAAATTCCCCAAAACAATGTTACTAATCCTGAGACCTTTCCCGAGAATATCTGAAAGAAAACGGAACACAAAGATATTTCCCGAAAATTTCTGAAGAAAAAGGAATTAGCATAAAGAGAGAAAAAATTCTAGATGAGAATTTGGAGTTGAACATAGGTTCCTTTAATGAAAGGAAAATAAAAGATTAGCAAACCACTCACCCCAGTAATAATCGACTAACGACTCGTCATAACTACACTTCACTGCCCAAACTGAAATTAATTTGAAAATTGTACTTAGCTTATATATGATTCTGTGTGATGTCGTCACATCCTTTCTCTCTCTTGATGTTTGTTAGCGATGTATCGTCCGAGTTTCCGTTGAATGTAGTGCTTCCTGGATATGTTTTGTAAGCGTTGAACGTCAGTCCTTGGGTTTCCTAGGATGTTGATTGAAGATCCAGTTCATCAGTTTGTATGTATAACATTCATCAAATATTGTAGACTTCGATGGACTATGTTACTTTGTTGAAATTGTAGATTCATTAACGTTGATTTCTTGAAGATCTTTCTCTGGTTTTTACAGCTTTATTTTTGATTTCTTGAAGGTCTTCCTCTAATTCTTAGAGTATTATTATTAATTTATTGAAGATCTTTCTCTGATTTATACAGCTTTATTTTTGATTTCTTGAAGATCTTCCTCTAATTCTTATAGTATTATTATTAATTTCTTGAAGATCTTTCTCTGCTTCTTAGAGTTTAAGCGCTCACCATTTATTAGTGTGCTACTGTTATAAGCACACATTGAGTATGTGATGTTTGAGATGTTAAGTCTTGAAATAAAGTTCATCTTTGTAACTTAAAAATGGTTTATTCTCTAAAAACAACAGTGTTAAACATCTCCATCACAGGAGTGTAGCTGGTTTGGTCGGATGACCAATTCAGGTGAAGTATAGATATGAACTGCCTAAATTATCGATATCACAGATATCGTATGCTTAGTTGTCTCAGCATTTAAACACAATATGTAAACTTTACATTCGTCTCTCGGAAGACACCTGCATCCGGTGACGACACAATCTTTCATATGGTATGCATTTGTGTTGATGTTTCAGAAAAATGTTACATTGCCGAGGGATGCAAAATACATCCTGTTTATGATTTTATCTGACTAGAGCAAATCTCACGCTAGCATCTTCATCCACAATGACATATTACGTCATGTGTTTTAAACATGTAATAACTAACTATTTCATTTATTACATTAGCTCGGCCAGCTATCTCATTTTTTCAAAAAATTTAACAACACGCCAAAATATGTTTACTAGGTGTGACTGGATATATGTATTATTCTTTGTTAAACTTTAGCCATAAGCAAATGAGGACGAATGTCCAAATAGGCACATCAAAAAAATAATAACAATAATGCATATGAAAAGATATTACCAAAGCAAAGAAAAAAAATGCATGATAAATACAGATCATATATATGGTACATTGCTAGCAAATGATTATATGGTACCAAAAAAAAATACTGATATACATATGATTCGGTAACTTGTTAAAGAATAATTGTTACCTTTGTAAGAAACATAGATTAACACAATACGGTAACTAATAAAAATATTTGTTACATTGGTAAAGATTCAATTTTAGTGCACAAACACGATTTCCTGGTACGTACACGTCCCACGGTTTCGTACATATATATATATATATATATATATATATATATATATATATATATATATATATATATATATATATATATATATATATATATATATATATATATATATATATATATATATATATATATATCCGGCTGTATATTTTATTTTATTAGATGCCGAGAGAAAAAATGATTTATATTTTTTTTTTTTAAAGTTTTTTAAATGTATTTTTAACAATGCAATATTCAATAATTTCTTCAATTACATATTACTAGCGTACTAACTGCTTTTCGTACAAACACAATTTCCAGAGCATTTTACTCCTTTAGCCAATGAGGTGGCCACTTAAAACGGCTTTAAATTGAATTAAATAAGGAGTTTTGTCTGGACATGGCGAAACGTTCTGTTTTAGCTTCCAAGTGTTCCGTAACCTACGCCAAACAAGGATGTTCACGGCGATAAATATCATCACCGTCATACTTAATCCTGCTAGTAGTATGGGGTGAAGAAATTCCTTATAAGTCGGTGACAGGTGGTCCATCTCGGTCAATTTCATCAACCGCTTGGCTACCTGTTTGTTGTATGGGAGAGGTAGTGCTGGCATTGTAGACGTCCACGTGAAGTTCGCGAAGTAGGCTCGTTCTCTGATGATTGTCCTTAGCCCGGTCACCATGGAATTAGGGGAAGTCCCGATACAACCATCTGCTGCAACAAAGATGTGTGCAAAGGACGTGGATCCGTCCGGGCATGATACATTGAAGCCGTCCTTGTCGTATCGTATCCACGAGCCATTGTTCAGTCTGCAATTGAACTCATTATTGTCAAAGGGATAAAGCTTATCCAGACAATTTTCACTTGTATGAGAGAGAGCATCGTCTAGCACTATACCTAACTCGCATGAATCCATTAAGTTTTTATGGAATTCAAATGAGTCAGCTGTACATATTTTTCTATCCATTGCGTCTGAACAGTGAGTTAATTGATTTAAGTCTTTAATGACCGTCTATGTTTCCTTGTCTGGGGAAATCAATATGTGTCCTGTCAAACTGGATATTACTGGATTTGAGTGATTCGTCATGAAAGTCGGAAATGGTGATATCCTGTAAGATGGCCAGGCATCAGAAGAATCAAAGGAAATTGTAATCCTAATCTTGTTATTTTCAACGCTTACTGTAATTAGGCTGTAATAAAATTCTAACCTACGTTCGCCTAACAAAGGAACATAGCCTAGTTTATCCCTTCCGTTCTCCAGAACTAACTTTAAGTAATTTATAGGCAACAAATGGGGCAACAGTACACCTTTAGTTGCTAACGTGATAGCTTCTACATAATCCTTGGATTTCTCAATGAAATTTGCAATTCTGTTATGTATGTGATCTATCTTTGAATCATAATACGTTAACGTTGCCAACAAATCCTGTACTTCCATAATCTGAATGATATTACTTGAATGTTCATTTACTAAATCCATAATTTGATTGATTGAAGCTAACTGATTCCTTAGTTCTGACATAATCAATTCATCTTCATGAGTCAAGAACTCAATTTTCTTATTTTGATTACTAATCTTAAGACGATTGGAAATTCCTAAACCTAAACTTGCATTATACCCAAAAATGTTTAATGCAGCATAAATAAACGGATTTCGTCTTTCTTTATGTTCGTGTCCTACAGTCCACATCAAAAGGTCACAAGCCAAAGATTCTGTCTCGTAAGTCTTATTTTGCAAGTCATCAGATAGCATCTCTGCAACTTTTAATGTCGATCCAAGCGAACTCTCTGTAGTCAATTGAAAATGTCTTCTGTGCAACTCATCCAATGAGACAGAAAACCTTGAAATGGCGGTTTTTAAGCTAGTGACATCATTCTCTGGAAGAAAAATTGCTTGCATATTCACTTCTACAACTACGTTGCTCGATGTAATAAAAACGTCTTCTTGTCTTTCAACTATAGTGCCATATTTAAAATCTATACTTTTAGTTTTAGAGCTCATCCCACACGAGAAAAATGTCTGAGCGAACAATATCACTCCCAACAACAAAAAGTTCATCTTGGAAACCTGTAACGAGAAAAATATATGTAATTACTCCTGTATTAAGAAGAAAACTATTAATCACACAAATTAAAATTTTTCCCTCACTTTTTTTTTTTTTTTTTTATTTCTTATGTGATCCAATGGTACTATTCTCTCATCCGTGGGTTGGGATACGTTTTGAACTCTAAACCTATTGGCCGTTAATGTTTCCAAAATGTTAAATGGGCCTTCAAACTTAGGTGTTAGTTTATAATTGAGTCCTTTACGCACATTTATCTGTATATACACGTTATCACCCACGGTATATATTTTAGTTGGCTTCGCTATTTTATCATGATTCCTTTTCATTATGATTTGTGATTCTTCTAAATTCTTTTGAAGGATATCATATCGACTTTTGCTTGCATTTATACATTCTTTTAAAGGATTTGATAGATTAGATGTAGGAGTCAATACATGGAAAGGAGTTCTAACTGGGGTACCAAACAATGCTTCATGCGGTGACATTTTAATTGATATATGATATGAATGATTCAGAGTACTCAGTGCCGCAGGTATTGCAATATCCCAGTTGGGGTCTGATCCCCCTAGTGTTACTCTTAATATATTTAAAATCTTCCTATTTGCTCTTTCCACTAGCCCATTCGACTCTGGGTGATATATCATGGTATCTATTTTCTTTATGCTAAGGAATTCACACAATGAGGTAAGAAAGTGATTATTAAATTCACCACCCAAGTCGGAGATTATCATGTGTGGAATTCCATGTTTACAAATGTAACACTCATAAAACTTCCTAGCGCATTCAATCGCAGTTTTAGTTTTAAGCGCTATAAGTTCTGTATATCGAGTTAAGCATCTATAATTACTAAGAGGTGCTTATTTCCTCTGTCTGACTCGTAAAGTCCTGTTAACAAATCTAAATGTATTCTTTCAAAGGGTTGATTGGGCATGGGATAAGCCCCTAGGCTAACAGGTGTTTTCGTATGCCCTTTGTATTCCTGACATATGCGACTATTAGCTATGTGTCTTTTTATATCTGTAAGCATTGTATGCCAATAAAACAATGATTTGGCTTTCTGTGACATTAATGAGAACCCCGGGTGTCATTTTAATGGATTTGAATGCAACCAATTCAGGAGAGTGGAAATAAGTGAGATTGGTACTACTACCTGGTCGTTAGTTACATGTGGTGTATTGCGGGTTTTCCTTGTCACAGTCCTACACAGAATATTATCTTTGATTATATACTTCTGCTGCTTATACTTTATATATCCCCTTTCCTTATGATTGCCTTTCAAAGCATTTATAATTGTTTCTATTTTCTGATCTTTTCTTTGCTCAGTCTGTAATAATTCAGGGCTCCAGCCTAAATCTTCTTGTTCAGATATCGTTTTAACAATAGGCATGGATGTTGATATATCTATTAATTCAGCTAAAGGCTCCGTACAAGATGACACAGGGTTGCGTAAATAATGCATCCGCAATGATATTTGCATTCCCAGGTAAATACCCGATTCTTGCGCCAAAATCTGGAATGATCAAATGCCACCGAGTTCGTTTAGGGCTGTGGTTGAAGCCTTTAAAGAACTCGGTTAGTGGTTTATGGTCAGTAAGAACCTTAACGGGATAACCGTAAATTATGAACTTAAAATGCAATAAGTGAATTAACAATAGCTAGCCCTTCCTTGTCTATTACTCCATGCTTACTTTCGGAAGTTCTTAGTTTTCGAGAATAAAAAGCTATCGGGAAAAATTGTTTATCATATTGCTGAAGCAATACCCCTCCTACTCCTAAGTCTGAGGCGTCTGTTGCAATGAAGAATTCCTTACCGAAGTCAGGAAATTTTAAGATAGGAGAACTACACAGTTCATCTTTCAAGGTATTAAACGCCTGTTGATGATGCTCAGACCATATGAAATCTACGCCCTTCTTCGTAAGTTCAGTTAAAGGAGCGGCTATTATTGAATATTTGCGTATAAAACACCTGTAATATCCACTACAACCCAGAAATTGCTGCATTCCCTTGACATTAGTAAGTATGGGAAAATTACGTATAGCCGACACCTTATCATGGACTACTTTAAGACCTTGGCTTGACACCATGAAACCCAAATATATTAATTCTGTTTTGAAAAATTCACACTTACTAATCTTTACCCTTAAGTTATGTTGTCTTAATCTCTGTAGTACTAGTTCTAACTTACGTAGATGTTCTTCTAAGGTGTTGGAAAAGATTACAAGATCATCCATATAGGCATGCAATATATCCCCTAACAAGTCTCCAAACACTATGTTAATCATTCTTGTAAATGTTTTAGGAGCACAACGTAAACCAAAAGGCATCCGTAAAAATTCATAATGTCCCCTGGCTGTGCTGAAGGCTGTGTATGGGATACTATCTTCTTCTAATGATATCTGGTGAAAGCCTTTAAGTAAGTCCAAACTGGTAAAACATTTATTCAGACCTAACAAAGACAAAATATCGTCAGTACATGGCACTGGGAATCGATCGGGGATCGTCTCCTCATTTAGACGACGGAAGTCTACGCAGATACGCCATGTTCGATCTTTTTTCGGTACAACTATTAATGGAAAATTATAAGGGCTGTTTGATTTCCTAATGACTCCTTCTTCTAACATTTTACCTATTTTATCATTTATTTCATTCTGGAATTTCATAGGGAGTCTGTACGAGGGTACATAGATAATTTTCTGCTTGTCCTTTAACCATATTTGATGCTCGATCACATCTGTTTTTCCTAAGGATCCATCCGTAGTGGAAAAAACATCATGATATTTAGTTAAAAGTCCAAAAATTTTCTGCTGAATTTCTTCGTCTTGAATGTCTTTATTGATTTTATTTATAATAGATTGCAAAAGGGATTCATCCGCAACTGATTGAGAGTGATTGATTTCAGCAACGGTAAGAATACGATGTTTATAAACTTCTACATCCAAGATATGTTGATTTTTGTGAATTACTAAAGTGGTATTTAAATGATTACAGACTTCAATATTACATTGTTGATGTGAGCCTACTGTATAAATAGCTTGTGTGACAGACAATCCGTTAGTTTTCAAAGTGTCGGAAAGGATTAATATTTCAGATCCCGGTAATGTTTTCTTTATTTGCACTATTAAATTCGAAGGGACATTTGGCTCGATAGATTGCGTGCAAGATGATATTACGGGTGAACGAGAATTCTGCTGGGTCGCGTATATTATTTCTTTATTAGTGAGACAAGTTATTGGTTCTTCAACGTACGTTACGGTTACATTTGTCGTCTCCTTTTTATCCAAAACTGATTTTAAAGTATTAGAAGACTTATAGAATTTCCCTTTGATATACACGCCGTGCTTGGCAGGGGCTAAGATAATGTTTTGATTTCCCACAGATGGGTATCCTATAATCACAGCTGGATACATATCAATGTTTTGTACAACAACAAATGTATCGGCAAACGTGCGTTTACCGACTTTGAATTGAACATGAGTTATGCCTATGACATTTAATTCATTATTTCCTATACCCGAGAGTCTAACTCCGGATTTTTCAATCGGAAAGTTCGAAAACAACAAATGATGTGTCCTCAAATCCATGATATTACGTGGACTACCAGAGTCAAAAAATAACGTAAAGGATTTCTGTTCTAAATTTACAGCATATAAGGTTGGTCGTAACTCATTTTGGCATATTATTGTATGAATTCGTTGCAAATCTACGGGAGCATGCACTGTTTTACTTAATCCGGCCATGTGTTTCATAGGAAAATCTATTGCCTCACAATTATCTGATAAAACATTAAATTGATTATTCAATACTATTGATGTTGACATGAATGACCTTGACCCAACATCACTCTCTTCCCCACTGGAGTTAACTATGTGGTATTTGCTTTGCTCTGCACACTCTAAAAATTAGTCTGACCTTGCGAGGTCTGGTTTGACGACCCAGGCTCAGCGATATTCAAAGAAGTGTTTGTTTGCTTCGGACTCTGAACTGCATTGACATTTGGTTGTTTCTTCTTATTGTTAAATTGAGGATTTTTCTTTTCATTTCCATATGGAACTGACTGTGGAATTGACTGTGTATTTCTGGGATTTTTTTGTGTCTTACGCGAGTAACACTGACTGTATGAATGTGTCGAACTATTATGTATCGAACAGAATTTTGTTCTGCAGTCCGCGCTTAAGTGACCTTGACGTTTGCAATTATAACACGTCATTCCCGCTACTTGACTATTATTAACTACGTTCACTGTTTGTGGCTTTGTTTCATTCTTTGCAAAAACTTGAGTTAACACGGGATCGAGATCTGGACACTTAGCCATGTGTTTTTTTATCTGTTTATACACATCCAATTCCGTACTTGCGGGCGTTAACTTTTTATCAAAACACCGCACTAAAGCTTCAGGCAACATAAGTGTCATGCAAGTTAAATACATTAATCGTAAAAAATCTTTCACGGAGATGTTATCTCTAGTAACCCAAGTGGAATTACCTAAAATATCCTGATATTCATTAAGCCTATCAGCTATGAGAGCTGCTCTCTCAATAACATTAAGCCGATTCATAGTGGCTTGATTAAGTGTATTTCTTAACGTTAATACTACATCCAAGGCTTCTTCACCCCCATAGACCGCGCGTAACCTAACTTTGAAATCATCCCAAGTAACTGCTTCTTGAAATGAAACACCTCTTAAATACGCACTCGCATCCCCCTTAGAAAAATCTATAAAACCTTTAGCTTCTTGTAATTGTACAAAAGGGTCTACGATTTGTTTGGCATTTAAATGGGCATCGACGGATGAAATCCATGACTCCACATTTTGAGGCAAGAACCCAATAACCCGACCCTGAAAAGGAAGGATTGCAGACCTGGCATTTACAAGCGTCACAATTGGGAGAGGATTAATCTGTCCTATGCCACTAGGTCCAGGGATGGGGCTCACAGGGGGCGTCATGACTGCTGTATTTCTTTTCCTATCTCTTCGACCCCTTGCAATTCTATCAAAATATCTATATGAATACAGACGTCCACTGCATAAACGCATAAGTACCCACTGACAAAGATTATAATAAAATTCCCCAAAACAATGTTACTAATCCCGAGACCTTTCCCGAGAATATCTGAAAGAAAACGGAACACAAAGATATTTCCCGAAAATTTCTGAAGAAAAAGGAATTAGCATAAAGAGAGAAAAAATTCTAGATGAGAATTTGGAGTTGAACATAGGTTCCTTTAATGAAAGGAAAATAAAAGATTAGCAAACCACTCACCCCAGTAATAATCGACTAACGACTCGTCATAACTACACTTCACTGCCCAAACTGAAATTAATTTGAAAATTGTACTTAGCTTATATATGATTCTGTGTGATGTCGTCACATCCTTTCTCTCTCTTGATGTTTGTTAGCGATGTATCGTCCGAGTTTCCGTTGAATGTAGTGCTTCCTGGATATGTTTTGTAAGCGTTGAACGTCAGTCCTTGGGTTTCCTAGGATGTTGATTGAAGATCCAGTTCATCAGTTTGTATGTATAACATTCATCAAATATTGTAGACTTCGATGGACTATGTTACTTTGTCGAAATTGTAGATTCATTAACGTTGATTTCTTGAAGATCTTTCTCTGGTTTTTACAGCTTTATTTTTGATTTCTTGAAGGTCTTCCTCTAATTCTTAGAGTATTATTATTAATTTATTGAAGATCTTTCTCTGATTTTTACAGCTTTATTTTTGATTTCTTGAAGATCTTCCTCTAATTCTTATAGTATTATTATTAATTTCTTGAAGATCTTTCTCTGCTTCTTAGAGTTTAAGCGCTCACCATTTATTAGTGTGCTACTGTTATAAGCACACATTGAGTATGTGATGTTTGAGATGTTAAGTCTTGAAATAAAGTTCATCTTTGTAACTTAAAAATGGTTTATTCTCTAAAAACAACAGTGTTAAACATCTCCATCACAGGAGTGTAGCTGGTTTGGTCGGATGACCAATTCAGGTGAAGTATAGATATGAACTGCCTAAATTATCGATATCACAGATATCGTATGCTTAGTTGTCTCAGCATTTAAACACAATATGTAAACTTTACATTCGTCTCTCGGAAGACACCTGCATCCGGTGACGACACAATCTTTCATATGGTATGCATTTGTGTTGATGTTTCAGAAAAATGTTACATTGCCGAGGGATGCAAAATACATCCTGTTTATGATTTTATCTGACTAGAGCAAATCTCACGCTAGCATCTTCATCCACAATGACATATTACGTCATGTGTTTTAAACATGTAATAACTAACTATTTCATTTATTACATTAGCTCGGCCAGCTATCTCATTTTTTCTAAAAATTTAACAACACGCTAAAATATGTTTACTAGGTGTGACTGGATATATGTATTATTCTTTGTTAAACTTTAGCCATAAGCAAATGAGGACGAATGTCCAAATAGGCACATCAAAAAAATAATAACAATAATGCATATGAAAAGATATTACCAAAGCAAAGAAAAAAAATGCATGATAAATACAGATCATATATATGGTACATTGCTAGCAAATGATTATATGGTACCAAAAAAAAAATACTGATATACATATGATTCTGTAACTTGTTAAAGAATAATTGTTACCTTTGTAAGAAACATAGATTAACACAATACGGTAACTAATAAAAATATTTGTTACATTGGTAAAGATTCAATTTTAGTGCACAAACACGATTTCCTGGTACGTACACGTCCCACGGTTTTGTACATATATATATATATATATATATATATATATATATATATATATATATATATATATATATATATATATATATATATATATATATAGGGCTGATATATTTTATTAGATGCCCATAGATTCTGTTATTTTTATTTTTTTTTCTCTTTTCTTTTAAAATTCCGGCTTATGTAATTTATTAGATGCCGAGAGAAAAAATGATTTATATTTTTTTTTTTAAAGTTTTTTAAATGTATTTTTAACAATGCAATATTCAATAATTTCTTCAATTACATATTACTAGCGTACTAACTGCTTTTCGTACAAACACAATTTCCAGAGCATTTTACTCCTTTAGCCAATGAGGTGGCCACTTAAAACGGCTTTAAATTGAATTAAATAAGGAGTTTTGTCTGGACATGGCGAAACGTTCTGTTTTAGCTTCCAAGTGTTCCGTAACCTACGCCAAACAAGGATGTTCACGGCGATAAATATCATCACCGTCATACTTAATCCTGCTAGTAGTATGGGGTGAAGAAATTCCTTATAAGTCGGTGACAGGTGGTCCATCTCGGTCAATTTCATCAACCGCTTGGCTACCTGTTTGTTGTATGGGAGAGGTAGTGCTGGCATTGTAGACGTCCACGTGAAGTTCGCGAAGTAGGCTCGTTCTCTGATGATTGTCCTTAGCCCGGTCACCATGGAATTAGGGGAAGTCCCGATACAACCATCTGCTGCAACAAAGATGTGTGCAAAGGACGTGGATCCGTCCGGGCATGATACATTGAAGCCGTCCTTGTCGTATCGTATCCACGAGCCATTGTTCAGTCTGCAATTGAACTCATTATTGTCAAAGGGATAAAGCTTATCCAGACAATTTTCACTTGTATGAGAGAGAGCATCGTCTAGCACTATACCTAACTCGCATGAATCCATTAAGTTTTTATGGAATTCAAATGAGTCAGCTGTACATATTTTTCTATCCATTGCGTCTGAACAGTGAGTTAATTGATTTAAGTCTTTAATGACCGTCTATGTTTCCTTGTCTGGGGAAATCAATATGTGTCCTGTCAAACTGGATATTACTGGATTTGAGTGATTCGTCATGAAAGTCGGAAATGGTGATATCCTGTAAGATGGCCAGGCATCAGAAGAATCAAAGGAAATTGTAATCCTAATCTTGTTATTTTCAACGCTTACTGTAATTAGGCTGTAATAAAATTCTAACCTACGTTCGCCTAACAAAGGAACATAGCCTAGTTTATCCCTTCCGTTCTCCAGAACTAACTTTAAGTAATTTAGAATCAGTCATCCTGACCCCACAGTATTAACATTTTTTGGGACAGTTACTTGATACTTCTCTACCCCTATGGCTAAGAACCCTTCTACTAGGATTTTCTCAATAGAGAAAGCTCCATGTAGTTAATACTGAGGGGAGGTAGAAGCATTTGCTCTTGGGGGTACACGAGTATGTATCTCCTACTATCCCTTTATAGTTTACTATCCTAAGCTATTCTGTTGTAGATGACATTAACATGTTGATTATCAGGGTAATAATCCCTTGTATACTCATTTGGTTTTCCTTTTTTTACAGGAGGAACACCAGATATCTTGTGCTGCGGTCCCCTACAAAGCCAAGAGTAAGGACTTTTACGGTCATAATACTTGCAGGTTGCATGCCCCCTGCAATATTATTTCCGGATCCCTACATTATTGGAACCCACAGGGTTGCAATATATGTTGGACATTGATGTCTGAAGGTTTTGATAATCCCAAGTCTACAGAGACTAGGGATATAGCTCAGTATAAATTACGTAACTGGGTGAGAGGCTTCCAAAAGATCTCTCCGGGACCTTTCCTACCTAATGATAGGATGTGTAAGCTATTATTTCCAAAGCTAAGTGAGGAAATAGTAGTGCCTCAGGAGCCAACTAAATCCCCTGATGGCGAGAAAACCTTTGGGGTTGAGAGCAAGAAGTGCCCTAAGGTAGAAGAGAAATATGTTGTGTCGGACTTTCCTCTGCCTATGCAGACTAAAGAGCCACCGATGTCAACATCTTCGTCTTCTACCCCTCTATTGGATAATGTGGTACAGTTAAGTATCCAACTGAAGAATCAGATAGAGAGCTTTGGTAAACAAAGCATAAAGAAGGAAGTAAAACACAAGATAGAACCTTGTAAAGCTTCTCTTGTTGCTTACCACGGGTCAGTCAAACGACCTATGAATCAAGACCTTCCTACATGCTCCATAACCAATCCCTGGAGGTTTGCGGAGCAGATGTCGATTTCAAATGGCAATTTCTGCATCTCAGAGAAATTAGGTGCTGTTCCTTTGGACAAAAACCAATTTGGCCAAGCTTTGATGCTTTCCCTAATTGCTGGGTTCGACTGTTGTATGAACCAAAGTTAGGAAAAGGAACGGAACAAAAGGAGGTCATGATTCTTGACCATAGTAAGGCACAGACTATCGTTTCAGGTAATCTGAAGAGGGCGGGTTACTCAGAGACGAAGGCATTCTCACTGAATAACAGACACCCTTCCTTTCTTGCTCCTACTTCACTCGCTTTCCCCTTTATAGGGAAGGCATTTACTTTGGTTACCAAAGCTCTAGAGGCGGGTGAACCATGTCCTACACTCGATGAGTGCAAGCCTTTGTCACCAGCCTTTCCCGGTCAGGAAAAGGACTGGGAGGAAGTCCATTTGACATTTTCGGTAGGAAAATTAGACAAGGATGTCGCAAGTCGACAATTCAATGTATGTCTCCCTATTTTGTCCGATTTGCTCTTGTTTAATGAACTAGAGTCAAAGAAGAGACTTGCGACATCCCTTTCTCTACATAACTACATAGAGTTGTGTTCAACCTACGAAAACACCCCAGGCATGCTCATGGTCATAGCCAAAATGCATATGGCTACCTTGGTAAAGGACCTTTACGCCTTTGTGAAGGCTAGGAGAGCATGTAGAAAGTTTGTGTTCGCTGCTGCAACAGTGAAACACGAAACAAGGAAGCTAATATCTTCCACCATCTGGGGTAAAGACCTCTTCCCACAAGAGGTCATTAAGGAAGTAATTAAGAATGCCACCATGGAGAACATAAGTCTTCTCCGGAAATGGGGCATTCCCTCAAAGAGAAAATCTTCTGTGGTTGTGGGTCCCCAACCTAAAAAGAAGATCGAAAATACTGGAAATATTCCAGAGACCACAATGCTACAGGCAAATGGTCAAAAGTCTAAACCTGCTGATTATTTGAAGCATAAAGACACTTCGGATAGGAGGAACTTTCCCTCAGGACCGCAGGACCTTCGATCCTTTGGTCCAGAGCCTATTCGAAATGAGCCATTGGTGGGAAACAAAAATGTCCCTACTTTCGTCTTCTTACCTTCTCCTACAGTTCAAAACCCTCCTGGAGGAGTATACCTGAGAGCTGTAGAGCATACAGGTAGTAAGAAAGCTATGGCTCGTCGAGTTCCAGGGAAGGCCATTTTCTGTTCACGAGAAGGACTCGAGAAATCTCCGAGTCATTCTGAACCTGTCGCCACTCAACAAGTTTATGGTAAACTACAAGTTCCGAATGTTAATCCTTCTGAACATATGGACCTTGTTCCAATTAAGGGTGTTCGTAGTCTTACCAGACCTGAAAGGTGTCCCCCGGAACCTTCCAGCCAACCACCCCCCTTCCTCCTATCTTGGATTCATGTCATGAAGAGTAATATTCATCCTAGAATAGATACGTATCAGACTCACAGTCCTAAGTATCTTCATATAGATGACCCGGTTCCCGGGACATCGCAGATGCAAGATTTGCCTCTAGAAGTCTCGACTTTCTCCAAATCTATGGTTTCGATAGCTAAGAAACCATCGAAGCCTTCAGTCACATCAACTCAATTTCCTCTTGGGAATTTAAAATGAGCTCACAAGGTCCGTCAAGAGACTCAACTGATCGATCAGATTCCCGAAACGCTAACAAAGGAAAACGCTAAACTTTCCCTGGTTCGCAATTCTGACAGACCTTGCGTTAAGAGTCTGGAGAAAACACGCATCAAATGCTTGAAGAGATCAAATATGACTTCACAATCGAACATCTCGTACGGTTCTGGTAAAATTATCCATCCCTTTCTTAAAGGAATGGCACCTAACAGCAGTTCACTTACAACTGATCCACGATATGACGGTGGATACTTTATCTCAATCCAAGGAGATAGAGCTGGAATGGTCCATGGATGCAGACATATTCCATCCCAGATGGGAACAAGTCCCGGAACTGCAGCTCGTTCTTTTCATCACGAGCATCTTCAAGAAAGTACCTCGTTAAATAGCCCCTTACGAGGATCCTCTAATGAGGCTGATAGACTAGAGGAGGCCGGTCCTAGTTCTAATCCTAGCTATATTTCTGAAGATTCAAAAATAAACTGCCTTAGGTTTATCACGGAGAACCCAAACCCCTCATTTCACGAATTTCTTGCCCTAGCGGTTAGGAAGAGGTTTGGGATCTCAGAAGGCAATATAGAATTCTTAGAAGAATACAAGGCTAAGTCTACTAGAAGACAATATGAGTCTTCTTGGAAGAAGTGGGTGGAGTTTGTTAAATCAAAAGGACCGAAAGAAATTTCTATGAACTTCTGTCTGTCCTTCTTTGTCCACCTTCATAGCCAGGGGTTGGCGGCCAATACGATGAATACGTGCAAATCGGCCTTGACTAGACCTCTCCTATATGCCTTCCAATGGGATCTGTCTAATGAAATCTTTAACAAGATTCCGAAAGCATGTTCTAGACTTAGGCCTGCAGCACCACCAAAGCCCATCTCTTGGTCTTTGGACAAGGTCTTACATTATGCCTCATCGGTAAACAATGAAGATTGTTCTCTTAAGGATCTAACCCAAAAGGTTATTTTTCTGTTCGCAATAGCCTCTGGGGCTAGAATTAGTGAAATAGTGGCTCTATCGAGAGATGAGGGCCACATTCAGTTCACAGATTTAGGAGAACTCAATCTCTTTCCTGATCCATCATTTCTCGCTAAAAACGAGCTACCCACTAAGAGGTGGGGTCCCTGGAGAATCTGTTCTCTGAAGGAAGAAGTCTCTCTATGTCCTGTAGAGTGTCTAAAGGTCTATCTTCGTAGAACTTCAGACTTCAGGGGAGGACAGCTCTTTAAAGGAAAAAATTCGTGATCAAATTTATCTCTAAATCAACTAAGGACGAAGCTCACCTACTTTATTCGTAGAGCGGATCCGGACAGTACTCCCGCAGGTCATGATCCGAGAAAGATTGCTTCATCACCGAACTTCTTTCAGTACATGGACTTTGAGCGTCTTCGTTCATACACTGGATGGAAATAATCCAGAGTGTTTTACAAACACTATGCAAAACAAGTGCATGAACTGAAACACTTTGTAGTGGCGGCAGGTAGTGTATTGAAACCTGCCCCTAATTTCTGTGATAAACTATTTTTGGTTTGGGTCCTCACTTGTCCTCAGACATGCACTAGATAAGAGTCATCCAGGATGTTCTACAAACACTATGCTATGCTAGTCCATGATCTGAAGCAATATGTGGTGACGTCAGGTAACTCATTTACTCTGCCGTTTATTCTACGATGAACAGATAATTGACTGGGACTGTCAGTTAAGGGGAGAGAAAGTCATCCTTTTTAAGTATGTCTTCTTTTATTTAAGTGTTACCATGGTAACACTAGCTCTGTTCTAAAATCCTAGGTGTGGAATTATACAGATAGCACTAGTGCCGGTGTACGAAGTACATAGTGCAGTTAATGGTAACCAGTACAGGAATTATGAAGAGCGATTATCTTTTATCTTCTCTTCAATCTGAGAGTGGCATTTCTTGACTTCATTCCTTCAAGAAAGAAATACGATTCATGTACTCGTTTCAGGTATAATCCCATTGTCAGACTACATTCGATTTGCTAACCATCTCTTGTAGTCATTTATTAGAAATAAATGTCTATTAGAATGTAGTGCGTCCACCTTCGCCAGACAATTGTATCTATACATGCCAGACTTTTTATTTACCTAGAATGCATCCTTCATATCTGTATGCATCAAAGGTTAGACATAAGAGACACTGATGTTATTTTGGCCAAATATACAACTTGAGACTATTTGTATATTCAGTGTGTACTTAAGTTTGGTCATACTATTTATGTTAACCTTGAAATCCCTTTTCAACTGTCTAGATGACTCTTCCATGTAGGAGGCAGGAAGCACTAACATTGTTTATGATTAGTGATGATGACATATAACGGTATTGTCACTAGTCTCATATGGTCAGTATGACCATTGAAAAGGTTGATATAAGGTTTAGGCACTAATGGAAAATCCACAGATACATTAAAGCTCTGGTATGCTTCCATCCGCACGACATGGCTTGAGCCCAAAAAACGGATTTTGAGCGAAGCGAAAAATCTATTTTTGGGTGAGATAGCCATGTCGTCCTGATGGACCCACTCATCTCTTCCGTAGAAGAGATCTTCAGTTTTCCTCCCGTAGTACTGTATCTGTAACAGCCTATGCTTAATGCTACAAGGAATGGCCACTATCGTAGGGATGGCGCTGTTGTACTATCGATAATAGTAGGGAACGGGGATGGCCTTTGGAGGGCCCACCTTTTATTTTTGCCACACCTCCTCGAACGGTGGGGTGCAGATTGCTATGAGGTGTGCTATTACGTCCTTACGCGATATCCCTTCTTAAAATTTTAAGGGATATTCGCTCCAGGAGTTAGAATTCTGGGTACCTTCGGTAAATTCTCTGGGATATATCACTTTAGTTACATATAACCTAGGAAGCTACTTATGAAGGAACTTCCATCAGGGCGACATGGTTATCTCATCGAAAAATAGATTTTTCGCTTCGCTCAAAATCATATATATATATATATATATAGTATATATATTTATATATATACATATATATATATATATATACACACATATATATATATATATATATATGTGTATATATATATATATATATATACACATATATATATATATTTATATATATATATATATATATACATATATATATATATATATATACACACATATATATATATATATATATTTACACACACATACATATATATATATATATATTTACATATAAATATATGTATATATAAGTATATATATATGTATAATATATATATATATATATATACATATATATACTTATACATATATATATATATATATATATAAATATATATATATATATATATATATAAATATATATATATATAAATATATATATATATATATATATATGCACACACACACATATATATATATATATAATAGAACGTGATTATGGTGATCCTTATAAGATCAGTACTGTATATCTAAAGAAGATCTATGACTGAGGCCCAATTAAAAATGGTGATGGTGTAGCTTTGAAGAAATTTACCATATTTCTTAATAGGTTTCTCATTACAATGAAATGTATTTCATAATTGTCTCTGCTGACCCATCCTCCTAATATGACATGCATTGTTGATTAATTTCCAAAGCATTTGCAGTTAAGGTGAAGGAACAAAGCTAGTGAGGCAAGGAGAGAAGGATAAAACATTCTGGACTCCTGAGACCTGGTAGAATTTATGTCTGCAGCCGCAGACTCCGCCAACGACCCCCTGTATGGGAAGCAAGGCCATTCAGTTCACAACACACACACAATCAAGGAAGCAGTGGGCACAAAGAAACTGGTCAACAGAGAAGTACTAGTTTTGCTACTGCCGTGAATAACGAAATTGGTGTGTACTGTAATGATCATAATGATAAAGACAATTGTCAGAGGTTTATTATGCAATCTACTAGAGATAAATGAATGTTTCCCATGATAAGGGTTGTGTGTTTTAGTTCCCTGGGAAAACGCTACATATCCAAGAACTGCCAAGAGAGAAAGAAAAGCAGAACCTGCAGCAGGAGACATCCCACTGAACTGCACATAGAGGGATTTCAATTGGCGAAGTTAGCTGATCAGCCTAGATATGGTGAGACCGGTGGAGCCCCTACCAGCCAAGAACCAAACTCACGGAAGTCGACAACAGCTCATGCACATCCGCAGAGGTAAGGAATGTGCATTTACTCCATGCTATTTTGCCTGTGATAGTTTGCCAAAAAGGTATCAAGAGGTGTGTAACAACTTATGCATGTTATGATAACGGTTCAAATGGTTGTTTTGTAACAGAGGACCTAGTACTGCAGTTAGATGTTTCTGGTGTCTAAACAGTGCTGCAGCTCATGACCATGGATGGATGCGACAGATCTCACAGTACAGCAGTGGAAGACCTAGTGGTAATGAACAGGACAGGTGGCCATGCAATTTGTCTTCCCAAGACCTACTCTAGAGAGGAGATTCCAGTGAACCCACAAGATGGCTGACGACAGAACCTGTTCTGAAGAGAATTTTATATCAGAGAAGCAAAATGCTGAAGAATGATAAGTACAAGGAGGAGTACAATAAGATTATGAACAAGATTATGGTCAAGGGTTATGCTGAACCTGTCACCATGGTAGATAAGAAGCACCCCTTGCCATGTAAGGTTTGGTATCTGCCACATCATGGAGTATATAACAAGACTGGAAAGGTTAGAACTGTTTGATTGTAGAGCAAGTTACTTGAAAGTTTACCCTAAATGACTGTCTGTTACGAGGTCCTGACTTAACATACAGACTTATTGGCGTGCTGTCCAGAGTTCGTCTTGAACCAGTTACATTCATGGCGGACATAGAGAGTATGTTTTATCAAGTCCATGTACCTAGCAATCAGTCCAGCTTCCTAAGGTTCTTTTGGTGGCCAAATGGTGATTTGTCCAGAGAAGTTCTAGAGTACCAGATGACTGTCCATTTATTTGGTGCATTTTCTTCTTCAAGTGTCGCCAATTTTGCATTACGTAAGGCTGGTCATGAAGCTGGGAAGGACGGAGCCTAACAAACCATACTGAGGAACTTTTTTGTGGATGATTACTTGAAATCTGTTCAATCTGAAGACGAAGCTAAGAGTTTGATAGAGGACTTGCAGTATTCCTGTGTGACTGGAGGTTTTCAGCTTACAAAGTTTGTCAGCAGTAGCTTGGAGGTACTCAGGAGTGTACATCCAAAAGACTAGCTGGTGAAGCATTACTTGTATGATGATGACTTACCTGAGGAGAGAGCCTTGGGCGTTCAGTGTAAGATTAAGGATGACAAGTTTGAGTTTTTCATTGCCCTGCCAGATAGGCCATTTACTAGGAGGGGCATTCTTTCAGTTATTTCTTCTATATATGATCCTCTGGGTTTTGTAGTAACTGCAATTCTTCTGCTAAAAGAATTCTTAAAGAGTTGTGTAAGAGGGGACTACATGGATGGGACAATGAAGTTCCGCATGAGTATCACTAAAGATGGCAGGAATGGTCAACATCGCTATAGGATTTGCAGAACTTCCTCACCAAGAGAAGATGTACTGCTGTGTCTCCTGACAAGAACAAGCCAAGGGAGTTCATGCTTTTGCAAATGGTAGTAGAACTGCTTATGGTGCTGTGGTTTACATGTGGAGCTGTAAAAGGCAAAATTCAGGTATCCTTCTTGACAGGCAAGGCTTGCTTGGTGCCAATGAAGGAACGTACCACTCCCTACTAAAGCTAACAGCGGCTGTTACTGCAATTCGTCTTGCTCAAATGATGAAATGTGAGCTTAATGAAGATCTTGGTATCACATTTTATACATATTTAACAACTGTAGTGTGATATTTAACTAATAATCGACCAAGAGGGCCAGTGTTTGCAGAAACCAGAGTACAGTTGATCAGAAAGTTTTCCTAGCCTGATCAGTGGAAGTATGAGCTTTCAGAAATTAATCCAGCTGATATAGCTTCACACAGACTGACTGCGCAGCAGCTGCTGAATGATTCGACTTGGTTGCTTGGCCCAAAATTCTTATGAACTGGTGATGACCTCCCTACACAACCACATGAGTGAAGTAAACCATTGGAGACGCTTGTGACCGTTATTGACGTGCAACTAATAGTGAATGCCAATACTCAACTTTTAGAATACATCTCTGACTGGTTGCATCTAAAATGCAATGTTGCTGTATTTCAGAAATTTGAGAAGATCTTGAGCTGTATGGTCCTCCTTCGTAAGGTAGATTTGACTATAGCTTTAGAGTCTTTGCATCTGACAGGAGACGACATTGAACAAGCAGAGAAGGTCTTTATAGGCTGGTTTCAGAGGAGTAACTTTGCAGAGGAGATTATGCAGCTCACCATTACTGATAAGGGATCCACACAGAGCCAGGCAGTTAAGAAGTAAAGCTCACTTTATCGTCTGGCCCCATATTAGGATGAAGGCGTCCTGAGGGTAGGTAGATGTTTACATCGGGCCTATGTAGCTGGGGCTTCAAAGCATCAAATTATTTTACTGAAGAAATCACATATCACTACCCTCATCATCCAAGATCAGCATAGGAGGTTGGGACATGCAGGATGCAATCATGTATTATCATGTCCGCTAGAAATCCATTGGTTGATTGGAGGTAACCTAACCATTAAGAAACACCATCTACAATTGTGTTACCTGTCGTCTACTGTGTGGCACACTCCAAGAACAAAAGTTGTCAGACTTACCTTCTTGCAGGTTGGATGACTCTTTGCTTCCTTTCAGTTACATCAGTGCTGATTACTTAGAACCCTTTGTGATTCAAGACAAATGCAAGGATGTTAAACACTATGGACTTATATTCAAATGCATGGTAAGCTGTGCTGTACATCTGGAGGTGGCTTGGAACTTATTATTATTATTATTATTATTATTATTATTATTATTATTATTATTATTATTATTATTATTATTATTATTATTATTATTATTATTACTTGCTAAGCTACAACCCAAGCTAGAAAGGAAGGATGCTATAAGCAGGGGGCTCCAACAGGTAAAATAGCCCAGTGAGGAAAGGAAACGGGAAAAAAATATTTCAAGAACAGCAACACCATTAGAATAAATAATCCCTGTATAAACTATAAAAATTT
>NC_090754.1:4041839-4046839 GCF_036898095.1 Palaemon carinicauda | reverse complement strand
GTTGGCGACTGCCGACGTTTTCGGCGGTTTTAGGCATGATAGCCTTTTGCTGGCCTGGCCGGCAACTAAGATGGCTGCCGACAATCATGGACTGTCACCAGTTGCCGGCCTGGACGGCATTGGCGCCCATGATGGCTGTGAGTGGTTAGTCCCTTCCGTCCCCGAGGTTCTCAGTCCTCCCTTGGACTGTAGCTATAGGTTCTGTTGCCTGTATGCTGCCGGCAGGGCTGGCAACGCGGCGCGCCGACTGTACCAGTACTGTCGGCGGGTTGCTGGCAACAGTACTGTAGCTATATAGAAGCCTGAATGTTACATTCTCCCCTTCTATTAGAACCTCCTTTCGGTAAAAAGGTGGTCTATTAGACTTTTCTTCCTTAATTACTGTATATAGTTACAGTAAAGGATAGCCCTTTTTTCCATACTGTCTCTCTCTCTGTCTCGCTAGGTCTGCAAGGTATGCAGACATATCCTAGCCAGACCGGCAACATGTCGGATATACTGCTGTATAGGTTATACAGATAGCCAATATATCTCAGTATAGAATATACTGTGGAAAGAAAACTACTATATTTCTTATACTAGTGGTTTTTTCCAATATATTTTGGATATCCAATTCGGGCAATTGCTGAGCCTAATCCTATATTGAATGAATATGATTAGAAATCAGTTTTAGGATTATCCTGCAATATTAAATATTTCAGGCAAGAGTAATACACTCTTATCCTGTAAAGGGTACAGCCCCTTTTTTCTTTGAGTCTTCCTGATCAGGAAACTCTATGATTTAATATAGTAGGAAGACTACAGCAAATGACCCGAGTAGGATGTTCATTTATATATCTTTATTTTTCTGTTCCACCTAGTGCTAGATGGACCCTACTGTCATATGCTGCCTTGTAGGCAGCATAATGATAAGACTGCATTACATAGGTACAGTAGTCGATATGTTGCAATTTACACTTTTGCAATTTAGAAACTACAGTACCATGTTTCAGTAGTATTTCCTAACTTACCTTGGGTATCCTCCAGCGATTTTTCTGCTGATACCGCTTATATATTGAAGGAATAATTTCTTCAATAGTCTGATTTGAAATCAGTCATCCTGACCCCACAGTATTAACAATTTTGGGATAGTTAATTGATACTTCTCTACCCCTAAGGGTAAATAACCCTTCTACTATCCCTTTATAGCTTCTATCCCAAGCTATTCTGTTGTAGATGACATTTACATGTTGATTATTAAAGTAATAATCCATTATATACTCATTTGGTTTTCCTTTCTTTACAGAAGGAACACCAGATACCTTGAACGGCAGTCCACTGCAGAGCCAAGGGTAAGGACTTTTACGGTCATAATACTTGCAGGTTACATGCCCCCTGCAATATTATTTCCGGATCCCTACATTATTGGAACCCACAGGGTTGCAATATATGTTGGACATTGATGTCTGAAGGTTTTGATAATCCCAAGTCTACAGAGACTAAGGATATAGCACAGTATAAATTACGTAACTGGACGAGAGGCTTCCAAAAGATCTCTCCGGGACCTTTCCTACCTAATGAGGATGCGTAAGCTATTATTTCCAGAGCTAAGTGAGGAAATAGTAGTGCCTCAGTAGTCAACTACGTTCCCTGATGGCGAGAAAACCCTTGGGATCGAGGGCAAGAAGTGCCCTAAGGTAGAAGAGAAATATGTTGTATCGGACTTTCCTCCGCCTCTGCCGGCTAAAGAGCCATCGATGTCAACATCTTCGTCTTTTACCCCTCTATGGGATAATGTGGTACAATTATGTATCCAACTGAAGAATCAGATAGAGAGCTTTAGTAAACAAAGCAAAAAGCGGGAAGTAAAACACAAGATAGAACCTCGTAAAGCTCCTCTTGTTGCTTCCCACGGGTCAGTTAAACGACCCATGAATCAAGACCTTCCTTCATGCTCCTTAACCAATCCCTGGAGGTTTGCGGAGCAGATGTCGATTTCAAATGGGAATATCTTCATTTCAGAGAAAATAGGTACTGTTCCCTTGGACAAAATCCCATTTTGGCCAAGCTCTGAGATTTTCCCTAATTGTTTGGTTCGACTCAGGTTCGAACCAAAGGCAAGGAAAAGAACGGGACAAAAGGAGGTCGTGATTCTTGATCATGATAAGGCATAGACTATCCTTTCAGATAATCCGAAGAAGGCAGGTTATTCAGAGACGATAGTTTTCTCACTGAATAACATACACCCTTCCTTTCTTGCTCCTGCTTCACTCTCCTTCCCCTTTATGGGGAAGGCATTTACTTCCGTTACTAAAGCTGTAGAGGCGGGTGAGTCATGTCCCACACTCGATGAGTGCAAGCCTTTTTCACCAGCTTTTCCCGGACAGGAAAAGGATTGGAAGGAAGTCCATTTGATATTTTCAGTAGGAAAATTAGACAAGGATGTCGCAAGCCGACAATTTAATGTATGTCTCCCTAAATTGTCCGATTTGCTCTTGTTTAATGAACGAACACGAGTCAAAGGAGAGACTGACGACATCCCTTTCTCTACAAAACTACATAGAGTTGTGTTCAACTTACGAGAACACCCCAGACATGCTCATGGTCTTAGCCAAAATGCATATGGCTACCTTGGTAAAGGACTTTTACCCCTTTGTGAAGGCTAGGAGAGCATGTAGAGAGTTTGTGTTTGCTGCTGCAACGGTGAAACACGAAACAAGGAAGCTAATATCTTCCAACATTTGGGGTAAATACCTTTTCCCCCAAGAGGTCATTAATGAAGTATTTAAGAATGCCGCCATGGAAAACATAAGCCTTCCCCAAAAATGTGGCATTCCCTCAAAAGAGAAAATATTCTGTGGTTGTGGGTCCCCAACCTAAAAAGAAGATCGAAAATGCTGGAAATTTCTGGGCTGCTCAACAACAGCCCATTATTCTAGTGACCAAGAGGCTACAGCAGATGGTCATAAGTCTAAACCTACTGGCAGTTTGAAGCATAAAGACGCTTCGGCTAGGAGGAACATTCCCTCAGGATCGCAGGACCTTCGATCCTTCGGTCCAGAGCCTATTCAAGATGAGCCATTGATGGGGAACAGAAATGTCTCTACTAATATCTCCTTACCTCCTCCTACAGTTCAAAACCCTCTTGGAGGAGTATACCCGAGAGCTATAGATCATAAAGGTAGTAAGAAAGCTACGGCTCATCGAGTCCCAAGGAAGGCTATTTTGTTTTCACAAGAAGGACTCAAGAAGTCTCTGAGTCATTCTGAACCTGTCGCTACTCAACAAGTTCATAATAAACTGCAAGTTCTGAATGTTAATCCTTCTGAACATATGGACCTTGTTCCAACTAAGGGTGTTCGTAGTCTTGTCAGACCTGAAAGGTGTCCTCTGGAACCTTCCAGTCAACCACCCCCCTTCCTCCTGCCTAGGATTCATGTCACAGAGAGTAACATTCATCCTTGAATAGATACGTATCAGACTCACAGTCCTAAGTATCTTCATAGTGATGACCCGGTTCCTGGGACATCACAGATGCAAGATATGTTTCTGGAAGTCTCGACTTTCTCCAGCTCTAGGGTTTCGATGGCTAAAAAACCATCGAAGCCCTCAGTCACATCAGCCCCTTTTTCCCTCGGGAAGTTAAAAGGAGCTCGCGAGGTCTGTCAGGAGACTCAGCTAATCAATCAGATTCCCAAAATGTCAACAAGGAAAAGTGCTAAACTTTCCCCAGTTCGCAGTAGTGACAGACCTAGTGCAAAGTGCAAATCGGAATGATGCGTTAAGAGCCTGGAGAAAACACGCATCAAACGCTTGAAGAGATAAAAAAAGACTGAGATCGGTCCCTCTTTAATCGCTTCTTTAACAAAAGTTAAAACACGAAAGTCCCAGGACTCTGCTGGTTCTTTCGTGGGCGGGGAAGCACCCTCGACACAGATCACACTCCCTACGTCTGAGCTGGTACACCGAAGCGATAATAAGACGTCACAATCGAACGTCTCGTACAGTCTTAGTGATGTTACCCATCCTTTTCCTAAAGGGAGGCACCTAACAGCAGTTCATTTACATTTGATCCACGATGCAACGGTGCAAGGCGATAGAGTTGGAATGGTCCATGGACGCAGACATATTCCCTCCCAAATAGGAACAAGTCCCGGAACTGCAGTTCGACCTCTTCATCACGAGCGTCTTCAAGAAACTACCTCGCTAAATACCCCCATACGAGGATCCTCTAATGGGTCTGATAGACTAGATGAGGCCAGTCCTAGCTCCGATCCTAGGTATATTTCCGAAGGTTCAGAAATTAACTGCCTTCGGTTTATCACAGAGAACCCAAACCCTTCATTTCATGAATTTCTTGCTCTAGCGGTTCAGAAAAGGTTTGAGATCTCAGAAGGCAATATAGAATTCTTAGAAGAATACAAGGCTAAGTCTACTTAAAGACAATATGAGTCTTCCTTGAAGAAGTGGGTGGAGTTTGTTAAATCAAAAGGACCGAAAGAAATTTCTATGAACTTCTGTCTGTCCTTCTTTGTCCACCTTCATTGCCAGGGGTTGGCAGCCAATACGATAAATTCGTGCAAATCGGCCTTGACTAGACCTCTCATATATGCCTTCCAAGTGGATCTAGCAAATGAAATCTTTAACAAGATTCCGAAAGCTTGTGCTAGACTTAGGCCTGCTGCACCACCAAAGCCCATCTCTTGGTCTTTGGACAAGGTCTTACATTATGTCTCATCGGTGAACAATGAAGATGGTTCTCTTAAGGATCTAACCCAAAAGGTTATTTTCCTGTTCGCAGTAGCCTCTGGGGCTAGAGTTAGTGAAATAGTGGCTCTTCCCTGATCCATCATTTCTCGCTAAAAACGAGCTACCCACTAAGAGCTGGGGTCCCTGGAGAATCTGTCCTCTGAAGGGAGATGTCTCTCTATGTCCTGTAGAGTGTCTAAAGGTCTATCTTCGTAGAACTTCGGATTTCAGGGGAGGTCAGCTCTTTAGAGGAGAAACTTCGGGATCAAATT
>NC_090754.1:4013772-4026272 GCF_036898095.1 Palaemon carinicauda | reverse complement strand
TATATCGAAACCATTTTACATTATTAGGTATGATGTTATTTACAATTCTGCTTTCAAAAAATTCCATATATAGATTGCTCAATACTGGGGATAAAGGGTTTCCCATAGCCATACCAAAAGTTTGTGCATAAAATCTCCCATTGAATTCAAATTTACAATCTTTTATACATAATTTAATTAATTCTATTAAAGTGTGTATGGAGAATGGTAGATTCAATTGTCTATTATCTAATGTTTCAGATAAAAATTCCAACATGTCATCAATAGGTACTTTTGTGAATAGTGAGACTACATCAAAACTGACAAGCCTACAGGTACTGTTGATCTGTACTTCATTCAGTTTGTTAATCAAGTCTACATTATTTTTTTTTTTTTTTTTTTTTTATATTTGAATATGACATGGTGCCAACTAAAGGATTGAGGATATTCACAAGGTACTTAGATAATTTATATGCTGCTGAACCTACAGAGCTAATTATTGGCCTAGCTGGATAATTTGGCTTATAAGTTTTAATAGTTCCATACATATATGGCAATGTTGGTGATATTGTACAGACCTTTTTTATCAGATCTTCATTCCCTTTTAATAACTCTTTCATTGACATATAAATAACTGTAATGAAAGTAAAATAAGAAGAAAACAAGAATATACCCGCCACTAGAAATGACCCTTTTTAGCAGGTGTCTAACGAGCTTGCGGACTCCTCCTCCTCACACCTGAGTCAAGCCCAGGTAGTGGGTAAGGGAGTGTCATTGTTCTCTAAATCTCTATATGTATGTTCGTACTTTTGCTTTCCCTATAAATTGTAAGAAACCTCTCTCAATAAATCAGTCCTCTGAGGAAGTATCACGAAACTAGTCAGGACTCAAGTGTATATTCTGTAATTTCATTTTCCCTGTGGTTCTTCTGCATCTGAGCATCACGTTTTCCTGTGATTTTTACGCATAAATGGATACCACGTACTCCTTCCAGACTTTCTGTACGACTTTCCCTATCTTGGTATATATTATTAGAGAATTTACAGACGCCCTCACACGCGCCCATACTACTAAAGAACACCTGCGGTTTCTTCGTGAATGCTGGGAGGAACAAGTCATTCCGAAATGCATGGTAACGAAATCCCTATTGGAAATAGAAGATCAACCATTTGGTGATATACAGAGAAGTATATTAGAAAAGCATATAAATTCAATGAAAATTAAAAACCGAAGAGCGTTTGAAGACCTAACAAGAAAAAGGAGACATTTTGAAGCCTCAATACCAACGGATTGGAAAGACTCACTTCGAGGTTTCTGCTATGGAGAAATGAACGAAAAAGTGTATAGAAAACTCAAACAAAAGCATGACACGAAACTCAATGCACTGATAGAAAGCAGCCCGTGGACTACAAACGTTAATCCAGAATGTGTGGTTAATTTGTCAAATAAAATTCTAGATAAAAATGTGAAGTGTGCCTTGGGATACGGTTTAAATTTCTCGATGTCATAGTGCAGTGAATAGTGTAGAAATTACAAATGGAGTGTGTAACCTGGAGAAATTCAGTGATATTTCTGTAGAAGAAGTAAATATGATTAAGGGTATTATATACAGCAATATGAAAAAACCAGTGGTTCCAAATTGCCCAAAAAGATTCAAGAGAGCAATTGCCGAATTGAAGCAAGATAGAAATATTAAGTTGACAAAAGCCGATAAATCTGGAGCACTGGTAATCTTGAATAAAAATGATTATATAGAAAAAATGGAAAACCTCTTGAGTGATGAAAACAAATACATGGAATTAAGAAAAAATCCAATTGAGTTTGTGAATAGTAGTTACAACAAAAAAGTGAAAGAGTTATTAAAAGGGAATGAAGATCTGATAAAAAAGGTCTGTACAATATCACCAACATTGCCATATATGTATGGAACTATTAAAACTCATAAGCCAAATTATCCAGCTAGGCCAATAATTAGCTCTGTAGGTTCAGCAGCATATAAATTATCTAAGTACCTTGTGAATATCCTCAATCCTTTAGTTGGCACCATCTCATATTCAAATATAAAAAATAATGTAGACTTGATTAACAAACTGAATGAAGTACAGATCAACAGTACCTGTAGGCTTGTCAGTTTTGATGTAGTCTCACTATTCACAAAAGTACCTATTGATGACATGTTGGAATTTTTATCTGAAACATTAGATAATAGACAATTGAATCTACCATTCTCCATACACACTTTAATAGAATTAATTAAATTATGTATAAAAGATTGTAAATTTGAATTCAATGGGAGATTTTATGCACAAACTTTTGGTATGGCTATGGGAAACCCTTTATCCCCAGTATTGAGCAATCTATATATGGAATTTTTTGAAAGCAGAATTGTAAATAACATCATACCTAATAATGTAAAATGGTTTCGATATATTGACGACATAATATGTGTGTGGCCAGGAAATGAAAATTTAGATAACTTTCTTCTTAGATTGAATAGTTTGGTACCATCAATAAATTTCACTATGGAGCTGGAGAATAATTGTACCCTACCTTTTTTGGATTGTCGCATACATAGATGTAATAATAGTCTCAAGTTCAGTGTATACAGAAAGCCAACGAATATCTCGGCATATGTCCATTATTACTCAAACCAAGGCAACAAAGTTAAGAAATCTGTATTTACTTCTATGTTTTTAAGAGCATTCCGAGTCTGCAGCCCTGAATATATTGATGACGAAATAAATGGTATTAGAGCAATAGGTAAAAAACTAAAGTATCCTGAAATTGTGTTAGATGAAGCCCTAAGAACAGCAAAAAAGACTTTTTTCGGTAATGATAACAGAAAAAACTATAACACACAAAATTTACTTGTACTACCTTATGTGATTCATTTAAAGAAATTCCCCAACTGTTAAAAAATTTCAATGTAAATGTAGCATTTAAGAGTAAAAATACAATAAAAAAAGCCTTAATAAAGAATTCTCCTGACATTACCAAGGGATGTGTATATCGTATTCCATGCAATGCTTGTGAAAAATACTATATTGGTCAAACTGGTAAAGCCCTAGAAAAGAGAATTGAACAACATAAGAAAAGTGTCAGGTATGCTCAAGATAATAATGCACTCTTTGCCCACGTTAGAGATAAAAATCACCCTATTAATTGGTCAGGTGCAAAGAAATTGGTTCATTCAAATAACTTAGTAGAAAGAAACATCATAGAGTCCAGTTTCATAAAAGAAACCTTTGAAAACAACTTGAATATTGGTCATGGAATGTATAAACTCGACGCCTTTATATGTAAAGAGATTTGTAAACTATATAAAAAAACATTAACCACATAATGTAGAATTGAATGTATTGTGAATAATTAACGTCGGTGTGAAATTAATATTTAGACCTAAGCTACCATTCATTAAAGGAAACAATTATTTTATATAGTATGCATAAGTATATTGGCACTATATAGTGTTATGCTAGATATAAGTATTGATATATACATGATTATATGTTTATGATATTAATGTTGTATACATATAAATGTATATATGCATAAGTATGTATGTGTATATATGTATATATGTATATATGTATGTGTATATATATGTATATATGGATGTGTATGTATATGTATGTGTATGTGTAAGTATTTATGTATATGTATATGTATATGTATTTGTATCTGTATGTATGTATATATATATGTATATGTGTATGTGTATGTATATGTATGTGTATGTGTGTATATATGTATATATGTGTATATGTATGTATGTATATATATATATATATATATATATATATATATATATATATATATATATATATATATATATATATATATATGTATATATGTGTATGTATTAGTATTTTTGTGTATGTTTTGCTTATGTATTTATATAGATAAGGCTACCGCATTGACATATAAATAACTGTAATGAAAGTAAAATAAGAAGAAAACAAGAATATACCCGCCACTAGAAATGACCCTTTTTAGCAGGTGTCTAACGAGCTTGCGGACTCCTCCTCCTCACACCTGAGTCAAGCCCAGGTAGTGGGTAAGGGAGTGTCATTGTTCTCTAAATCTCTATATGTATGTTCGTACTTTTGCTTTCCCTATAAATTGTAAGAAACCTCTCTCAATAAATCAGTCCTCTGAGGAAGTATCACGAAACTAGTCAGGACTCAAGTGTATATTCTGTAATTTCATTTTCCCTGTGGTTCTTCTGCATATATATATATATATATATATATATATATATATATATATATATATATATATATATATATATGTATATATATATATATATATATATATATATATATATATATATATATATATATATATATATATATATACATACCTGGATTTATGTATATATATTACAGATGTAATCTTCCTCAGCACGAAGATAAGTCAATATATAGTAGTCTACATAAGGAAAATTGAAAGTTGTGTATATGTAAAAATGCTCAACAGTTTTGTCCGCCAATGGACCTCTTCTTGGAGCGTTTATTATACAAAGAAATATTACACACGTTTGTACATACAGGAAAGGCTTCAAATCATAAAAAAAAAGATATAATTATACTATTACTACCCAACAGGCAAAAGTCACTTAACATGGGGATAAAACTAGTAAAAGTTGAAATTACAAATTAACATGAAAACAAGTAATGGAATGTTTGACAAGCACCAAGTAAATAAAACAAGCCAAAAAAGAAAGAACTATTGAAAAACATTTTCAAGTTTGTATTGACACTTTATACTGTGTAAGGGAAATAAATCAGATTATTAACAGCACACTTACTTCTACCGGCTGGGAACACAATGAATTCGTGTGGTTAAAACCTTCAAGTAATTTAAATGAAAATTCAAAGCTTGAGGATTTAAACACTATACGTAGCAATTAACACTGTCACAGGGTGAATTAATTAAGGATAGAAACAAACGGCAAACGTGGTGGGATAAAGGGAAATGGATAAAAGGTTCAGTGGATAAGATCTTTCTTTAAAGGATAAAAGGAAAAATGGGATGTGATAAGGAAGGGATGGGAGGTTTGGTAAGGATGATGATCTCAAAATCAGACACCTTACCTTGGTAAAAGGACTCTGGTTCCTCCCTTGTGGAGGGTATGCAAACAGAGGTCCTCCCTCCCTGATGTCTTGAGGGTGAAAAGCGATGATGGTTCCCTTACGGAGGCTGAGTCACGAAGAAGGATGCCCAGCCGCTCCTAGGCAGACTGAGCTCCCTGTCGCCCCCAAGTTGTGGGTGGGGTGGGGGGTGGGGGGAATTGTCCTGACTGTTGTCCCACTGGTCAGGCCTTGTCATGTGTCCCGACACCCCCATCAATAGGCCTCCTTTTTCTCTTGGGATCTCGATGTCGCCATGTGGCTCGTAAAAGATGGCTGAAAAATGAGACCTCAAGGGGAGTAGACTGGTATAGGATGGTTGGAGGGGGGGGGGCGGAAGACTCTGGGTAGGGTCCCAAAACTCGTGGCATTTCGACTCATGCTTGCTGGTGGGGTCTTGTATTTGAAAAACGGTGGCGTAATGACCCCCAAGAATAACAGCCCCCCATTTTAGTAGAGATTTTGTCCTAGAACAGGACAAGAACTCTGCAAGCAAGGTCTGAAGCCACTAGCCTCAATGACTCCTCCCTAAGTGAGTCTCACCACGATAATGAATTTATACTTAATCTGCAACTAGAGTCCTAATTTTACTTTATTTTAATAGTAAATTAACTTTAAGTGTCATGTAGAAATAAGCATGCTGGCTGTGAGGCAGCAACTAAAAGATTTAAAAATGCAAAATTGAAAATTAAAATGCAAAAAATGGTTAAAGTTAAGTGACCTAGTGCAGTGGGACACATGAAAATTAAAATAAATTGACACATAGGCAAAAGATAAAATAAATACATAAAAATTCATTAAATGCAATTAATGATGCCAAGATGGAGCGATGCCCTCAGCACTATTTGCTTAGAGTTACCGGAGACTCGGCAAGAATGGCAGGATGCTAAGTAAGCCTTGGCAATCTCGTGCAAGCCCAGCCAGAACCGATGCTGGATCAGCTGCGTGGTAAATGTTACCCCAACTTTTCCTCCCAGTCCCTCATGGACCATGCGTGGCACCGGCAAGCAGAGATTACGTGGAACAACTATTTGCTGGCACAAGAACTTAACAGGATGGTGAGAACCTCGGGTGATCTTAAAGGGCACGTTAGCGACCTCGCTAGGTAATGAACGTCGCCAATTCACGCTAAGATAGTTGGATTTCTAAACAAAATTGTTTGAAACGTGTAAAAATAAACATGAAAACACTTTACTAAATCATTAAGATGGGCACTGATTCACAAACCTTTTGCATGGACACTTTTTATAATAATAAGATAAAATGTAAATGTGTTATTGGGGATTAATGACGTAGAAAAATACAATTTCCGAATGATTTTGTGAATTATAACACAAAGTTTCATCTTCCTGTGTGATAAGTAGTCGCAGTACGTCTATTATAAATGTAAAGTGAAAAAGTAAAATGATTTACCTTCCCAATCATACCATAAAAATGTGTTGAATCGAACTCCATTGTTGATAATACAACATTTTCGAAGAGACCATGCAGGGTTCATAGTCAGTTTGTTTCTTTTAGCAGCCACCACTTGGAGTAGCCGGTACTGTCTTTTCACCGGAGTAGAGATATCCGTATGACCGGTAAGGGTTAAGTGACCTAGTGCAGTGGGACACATGAAAATTAAAATAAATTGACATATAGGCAAAAGTTAAAATAAATACATAAAAATTCATTAAATGCAATTAATGATGCCAAGATGGCCCCTCAAGTTTATCTACCTGGGGAGACACCAAGGCCAATTAAAATTTTTCCATACAACCTAAATTAACCTACTGACTATGGCTACGTTATGGTCATGGCACTGTGCATTGGTCACTAATGCTGGGAGAACACATCTCTCTCACCTGAATTCTTTAGGCGCTTGACCTTCCAGTTGTAGTTCTAGAGGTCTATGCCCCACCTCATGAGCCCTTTATTACCATTATGTAGCTCAGTCAAGTAGGTTAGAGGGTTATGGTCCATTAGGAATGTCTGTGGGAACACATGGTCAGCATGATAGGAACCAAGATGCTCAAGAGATAAGCCCATGCCTGAGAGCTCATTCTCTTGAGTTTGGAGTTTTTCCCATGTCTGGAAGAAATTTAAGTAAACCTCACAGTTGGGAATTCCTGCTTGCACCTGGTGCAGCCAAAATTGAATTAAGAGTATGGTCATAGGTCGTGACTCCTCTGCCATGAAGTGGAAACCCTCATCCTTCTGAAATGTGGCTAGGAAGCCTTACCAATAAAAGAATTGTGTTAGTTCTGTGACACTAATGGATGGGATGAGTTGGAGCGATGCCCTCAGCACTATTTGCTTAGAGTTACCGGAGACTCGGCAAGAATGGCAGGATGCTAAGTAAGCCTTGGCAATCTCGTGCAAGCCCAGCCAGAACCGATGCTGGATCAGCTGCGTGGTAAATGTTACCCCAACTTTTCCTCCCAGTCCCCATGGACCATGCGTGGCACCGACAAGCAGAGATTATGGGGAACAACTACTTGCTGGCACGAGACCTTAACAGGATGGTGAGAACCTCGGGCGATCTTAAGGGGCACGTTAGCGACCTCCTAGGTAATGAACGTCGCCAATTCACGCTAAGATAGTTGGATTTCTAAAGAAAATTGTTTGAAACGTGTAAAAATAAACAATTTACTAAATCATTAAAATGGGCACAGATTCACAAACCTTTTGCGTGGACACTTTTTATAATAAAAAAATAAAATGTAAATGTGTTATTGGGGATTAATGACATGGAAAATTCCAATTTCCGAATGATTTTGTGAATTATAAAACAAAGTTTCATCTTCCTGTGTGATAAGTAGTCGCAGTACGTCTATTATAAATATAAAGTGAAAAAGTAAAATGATTTACCTTCCCAGTTATACCATAAAAATGAGTTGAATCGAACTCCATTGTTGATAATACAACATTTTCAAAGAGACCATGCAGGGTTCATAGTCAGTTTGATTCTTTGAGCAGCCACCACTTGGAGTAGCCGGTACTGTCTTTTCACCGGAGTAGAGATATCCGTACGACCGGTAAGGGTTAAGTGACCTAGTGCAGTGGGACACATAAAAATTAAAATAAATTGACATATAGGCAAAAGTTAGAATAAATACATAAAAATTCATTAAATGCAATTAATGATGCCAAGATGGCCCCTCAAGTTTATCTACCTGGGGAGACACCAAGGCCAATTAAAATTTTTCCATATAACCTAAATTAACCTACTGACTATGGCTACGTTATGGTCATGGCACTGTGCATTGGTCACTAATGCCGGGAGAACACATCTCTCTCACCTGAATTCTTTATGCGCTTGACCTTCCAGTTGTAGTTCTAGAGGTCTATGCCCCACCTCATGAGCCCTTTATTACCATTATGTAGCTCAGTCAGGTAGGTTAGAGGGTTATGGTCCATTAGGAATGTCTGTGGGAACACATGGTCAGCATGATAGGAACCAAGATGCTCAAGAGATAAGCCCATGCCTGAGAGCTCATTCTCTTGAGTTTGGAGTTTTTCCCATGTCTGGAAGAAATTTAAGTAAACTTCACAGTTGGGAATTCCTGCTTGCACCTGGTGCAGCCAAAATTGAATTAAGAGTATGGTCATAGATCGTGACTCCTCTGCCATGAAGTGGAAACCCTCATCCTTCTGAAATGTGGCTAGGAAGCCTTACCAATAAAAGAATTGTGTTAGTTCTGTGACACTAATGGATGGGATGAGTTGGAGCGATGCCCTCAGCACTATTTGCCTAGAGTTACCGGAGACTCGGCAAGAATGGCAGGATGCTAAGTAAGCCTTGGCAATTTCGTGCAAGCCCAGCCAGAACCGATGCTGGATCAGCTGGGTGGTAAATGTTACCCCAACTTTTCCTCCCAGTCCCCATGGACCATGCGTGGCACCGACAAGCAGAGATTATGGGGAACAACTACTTGCTGGCACGAGACCTTAACAGGCAGGTGAGAACCTCGGGCGATCTTAAGGGGCACGTTAGCGACCTCCTAGGTAATGAACGTCGCCAAATCACGCTAAGATAGTTGGATTTCTAAAGAAAATTGTTTGAAACGTGTAAAAATAAGCACTTTACTAAAACATTAAAATGGGCACAGATTCACAAACCTTTTGCGTGAACACTTTTTATAATAAAAAAATAAAATGTAAATGTGTTATTGGGGATTAATGACATGGAAAATTCCAATTTCCGAATGATTTTGTGAATTATAACACAAAGTTTCATCTTCCTGTGTGATAAGTAGTCGCAGTACGTCTATTATAAATATAAAGTGAAAAAGTAAAATGATTTACCTTCCCAATGATACCATAAAAATGAGTTGAATCAAACTCCATTGTTGATAATACAACATTTTCGAAGAGACCATGCAGGGTTCATAGTCAGTTTGTTTCTTTGAGCAGCCACCACTTGGAGTAGCCGGTACTGTCTTTTCACCGGAGTAGAGATATCCGTACGACCGGTAAGGGTTAAGTGACCTAGTGCAGTGGGACACATGAAAATTAAAATAAATTGACATATAGGCAAAAGTTAAAATAAATACATAAAAATTCATTAAATGCAATTAATGATGCCAAGATGGCCCCTCAAGTTTATCTACCTGGGGAGACACCAAGGCCAATTAAAATTTTTCCATACAACCTAAATTAACCTACTGACTATGGCTACGTTATGGTCATGGCACTGTGCATTGGTCACTAATGCCGGGAGAACACATCTCTCTCA
The DNA here is from genome assembly GCF_036898095.1 of Palaemon carinicauda. Taxonomy (NCBI): domain Eukaryota; kingdom Metazoa; phylum Arthropoda; class Malacostraca; order Decapoda; family Palaemonidae; genus Palaemon; species Palaemon carinicauda. The sequence goes on along the minus strand of NC_090754.1, from coordinate 4,016,444 downwards.
CCTGAATTCTTTAGGCGCTTGACCTTCCAGTTGTAGTTCTAGAGGTCTATGCCCCACCTCATGAGCCCTTTATTACCATTATGTAGCTCAGTCAAGTAGGTTAGAGGGTTATGGTCCATTAGGAATGTCTGTGGGAACACATGGTCAGCATGATAGGAACCAAGATGCTCAAGAGATAAGCCCATGCCTGAGAGCTCATTCTCTTGAGTTTGGAGTTTTTCCCATGTCTGGAAGAAATTTAAGTAAACCTCACAGTTGGGAATTCCTGCTTGCACCTGGTGCAGCCAAAATTGAATTAAGAGTATGGTCATAGATCGTGACTCCTCTGCCATGAAGTGGAAACCCTCATCCTTTTGATATGTGGCTAGGAAGCCTTACCAATATAAGAATTGTGTTAGTTCTGTGACACTAATGGATGGGATGAGTTGGAGCGATGCCCTCAGCACTATTTGCTTAGAGTTACCGGAGACTCGGCAAGAATGGCAGGATGCTAAGTAAGCCTTGGCAATCTCGTGCAAGCCCAGCCAGAACCGATGCTGGATCAGCTGGATGGTAAATGTTACCCCAACTTTTCCTCCCAGTCCCTCATGGACCATGAGTGGCACCGCCAAGCAGAGATTACGGGGAACAACTACTTGCTGGCACAAGAACTTAACAGGATCGTGAGAACCTCGGGTGATCTTAAGGGGCACCTCATGCTTCAGCAGGAACTCAGCCTTAGAGGGGTTATTTATTTCCACCTCGTTCGAGTAGGCGGGTGCCCTGTGGTTTATCACTGTCTCATCTATCAGCTGGAATCTGCTGAGCTGTGCCTGGCTCCTGAGGGTCTCTTGGTCCTCCTCTGAGACCTCTGGCCTGGTAGGAAGCATCATTGCTTTAGCTGGGGAACACTCTCGGGTGCGGGGCTTAGACTCATTGCTGGAGGGGGGAGACTCCTGGCCCTCCTCGGAGACCTCTGGCATGGTGCTTGAAGTAGCCCTATCCCCAGTGGTGGAAAGCAGCACACCTTCCCCAGAATTAACTTCTGGCGTACGAGGCTCGGACTCACTGCTGGAAAGGGGAGACTCTTGGGCCTCCTCCCGTAGCCAAGCTACCTCACCAAGGTCAATGTTACCTAGCCAGTCGTCTTCCCCTGCTGGAAGCATCCTCACTGTTTTGTGCTCATGCTTGGCAGCTTTCATGCACATGAGGGGCACCCGCTGTACACCCTTCACGGGCTTTGGATCCAAGCTTGAGTTGTAGCCCTCATGTTCTAGATCGCTCACTGCCCCCAGTCCGCAGTTCTTGCTGATCTGGGATGCGGTCACCTTCAGTTTCACTGTTGGGAGTTCCTTGGTGAACCCTTCAATAAAGTGGATCCTCCTGCGATTGCCCTGCTGGACTTTGGCAATATTGGGTTGAGGTGGCAAGTGATTGAGTTGTGCTAATCTGGCTTCCATCTCCTGCATTCTTAATTCATACGATCTCTCTTTTTCATATCACATCCTTTCTTGCTCTGTTCTTCTCCAGGTTTTGGCTTCATTCATGAGCTCCCGCACATACCTTCGCAATGCTTCTCCCTCATAACCTTGTCGTTCTGCCAAATCCACAAATGCACTGATCTCAGCAGCAGTCATTTTGCTAATTTCTTGTGGAGACAGCTACAAGAACAAACTCAATAGCACAAGGTACGATATTGACCGTGCAAGAAACTACATGGAGGGGAAAGACGCTCTAGCCTTATGCAAGAGTCTCATGGAAGGACGGATGAAGATGGAGCTGGGCAAAATGCACAATGGCTGTAAAATATGCCTCTCAAGAAAGAACTATCACCGAGTAGTAAGCCTCGCAAGTAATTGAACAGGAGCCTAACTTGAAGACCAGGGTCACGACAATGGGTGAGCTTAGGCTGTCTGGTTGTAATGCGTCCAAACAAGTAACGATATATGTAAAAACTGTGCTACACAAGATAAAATGGAATCACAACTATGGGTGACCCTATGCTAGTCCTAAAGAAATGGAATCACAACAATGGACGAATCTCTATGCTAGTCATAAAACAATGGAATCACAACAATGGTGAATCTCTATGCTAGTCATAAAAAAATGGAATCACAACAATAAGTGAATCTCTATGTTAGTCATAAAAAAAATGGAATCACAACAATGGGTGACCCTATGCTAGTCGTAAAAAAATAGAATCCCAACAATGGGTGACCCTATGCTAATCATAAAAAATGGAATCACAACAATGAGCGAATCTCTATGCTAGTCATAAAAAAATGGAATCACAACAATGGATGACCCTCTATGCTAGTCATAAAAAAATGGAATCACAAGTATGGGAAATCCACTATGCTAGTCATAACCAAAATGGAATCATGACTATGGGTGAATCTCTATGCTAGTCATAAGAAAAAATGGAATCTCCATGATGTGTGTGACTCTCTCTGCTAGTCATAAGAAAAAATGGAGTCTCCACGATGTGTGTGACTCTCTCTGCTAGTCATAAGAAAAATGAATTCGTAAAAATGTGTGGGTGCGTTCTTGCAACACCACCACTTGCAACTTCTGTGACTTAAAGCAAAGTTTTTATTTATACTTAAAGTATAATAAATCAAATAAAACAAAAAATGTCACTGAGTTTGCTTAATGCTTCGCTAAGAAAATAAACCCCTTTACATACTTTCCCT